>NW_026261581.1:84553-169018 GCF_900747795.2 Erpetoichthys calabaricus | reverse complement strand
CTAGAGTTCGTAGCTGAGGAGAGGATTAAAACAAAACTGAGTGCCATTATGAACAATGCTGCACATCCTCTCTCTCACACAGTAAAATGGAGTTCTTTTAAATCATTCCGCGTAAGTGTGTCAAGAAACACTACGGAGCTCCTTTATAGCAACAGAAATACATCTAAATAATACCTCACGCTGACTGTGACAGCCAATTCAGAACTTTTCTTTCTTTTAATTTTTCTTGCTTCACAGTCATTCTGGTGTGTGTTCAGACCAAAGTGTATGTGTATGTTTATTGACTTATTTATCTACCTTTTTATTTTTTTTAAGAATTTCTGTAACTTCTACCTTGTGACTAATAAAGTTCCACTAAGTCTATTCTATCTATTGCTGATCACTGGATCTGCTTAATTTGTTTGTTTAAATTAGTGCACATGTTTTTAATTTTTTGGGTACAACTTCAGAAGAGAGACTTTGATACAACACATATGTCACTTGAGCCAGTTAGTGAGGGAGGTCGTGGTGGTCAGCTTAATAATTAGGGAGTTTGGTCGCAGGTGGACATACAGGTGACATTGCCGAGTGGAGGTGAGACTTGTACTGGTATTTCTTAAGAGGGCATCATTTAGTGTATGAAGTGATTACTGTGCTGTGAGAAAGACACCCACCATGTGGACTGACTGATGGGGCAGGAGAGGTAAACATTTGAGATGGTGGTGGTTTTTTAAATTGATTTTATGATCTTGGGTTTACTTTGTTTTGGGGGGTAGATCTTGCTGATTCAGATCAAAAGCTGGTGCTGTGATTGTCTCAGTGAACACTGAAGAGGTAAATCTTAGCCCTACTTAATAATTAATCCACAAATCGATTATTGAAAATCAATATGCTATTTTATGTTATGTTTAACAGTGGCTGTTGTTGGCCTTGGTTTCCTCAAATTGTGATTATTTATGGAATTAATGTATTTACCAGCTTTCTGCTGGTCAGTTGAAGGTGGCATTTGGAGTTGTAAATCAATCTGCACCACTTTCTCCTTAATCTTTGTCAAATGACCTTGGACTGTAGGAATACACGGTAAGTAATTAAAATGTAGAATAGGAGGTGGCGACTTTGTGACTGGACGATGTGAAGTAGAAAATAAACCTGAAAACGCTAAGTGAACAGGAGACACACACACTAAAGATTGAATAGAAAAGAAACGCGGGCAGCCACAGGGGTATTGACTCGAGTAAAGTTTGGTGGTGGGCTGGAGGTTGCGCTGCTCGTCTCTCACTTAAATCGTGTACAGTAACTCCAAGCTGAGCGAATGAGAACTTACACATCCGTAAAACGTTATCTCCAAACCCTGAGCACTTATCTTTGTTTGTCTCTCCGTGTTCAAATTCTTAATGTGAAGACTTTTCAGCGAGACGTTGCACTCCCAAATAACATTGAAGTTTTTAAATAGCTTAATATGAATCTATGAATCAATTTACAGTCATTGCCATACTTTAATAATTGTTGTAATGTTAATTTACCCATTCCTAGAGATTTAAAATGTTTGAACTTGATGTAATTTACATGCCACGCACCCTAATAATACACGCTCTACAGTCCCTAGCTGATTACGTGATCTACACACTCCAGACTGATGCTGCTTTGTCTTGAATTGTGTACAATTTAACCTAATATGACCAATCCCGATGCATGTTAATATCATTTCTTCTCTTCTTGTTCTGCCCCCTTTTCCTATGAATCTCTCTCTGCTTTCTACTCTGTACATATGCCTTCCCTTACTGTCAGTGTCCCACATGATTTGCCACATCTCATCGATTTTCAGTCGTGTCAGACTGTTAACTTCGGATTTACTGAATGTTAATTCTAATTCAATAATATAAGATGTTTAGTTGCTTTTATTGCCAAATCATCCACAATTTTGTTTCCTTTGACTCCTTTATGTGCTGGGAGGTATACCGGTTCATACCGAAAACCGTTTTTTATTTTTTTTATGATATGGATTTTTCTTATACCGCAACACCGGTTTAAATTGCCTGAACGACGTTCGGAACGTGGCGCAGTGGGAAACTGTTCAAGTGGGGACCTTTTTCACTGCTACACCGCTAAACACAGATTTGTTGCACGTGGGCTCTTTTTCATTGCTACACCACCAAATAGTGGGCGGTAGCATAGGAATGCTGCGTGGTGAAAATGGACAGAGAGCCTGGAGATACTTTAGTTTTAAAAGGTCAGATGTGTAAATACTGTTTCTATACTACTGGATAATACTGCAAGCCAAGTTGTACTTGTTTTATTTGTTTTTAATACAGTGTAATGTACCTGGGTACTGTGTAATAGTGTGACGACATGTTTTCAAACCCCGTGTTAAGTTATATAACACATTAAATGCTTTGTGTTAAGTGATTCTTAAACTGACTTCTTCTTGCACTACGAGGAGGCGCCGGCAGCGAACCCCGCACAGAATACATTCACTTCATGATCTTCCTTCTCTCTGAACATTTAGAATGCTAAAATAAATACTTAATATAATTTTCATGGTGAAATGCATTAAAGCATGCATTAATCATATGGGGGCACGGCGGCGTGCCTGCCTTGCATTTGCATGTTTTTCTGGTGGGTTTACTCGGCGCTTCAGTTTCCTTTCAAAGTCATGTAGGATGTGGGGTTTTGTTGTGCTATATTGACCCTGCTAGTGTATGTTTTCCTTGTATTCATCCTTTGATGTGCTGGCGACTCGTTCAGAGATGGCGCAACTCTGAATGGATGGCATAATTAAAACATGTATAACGAAGATATTTTTAAAGTTCTGAACACTCCGTGGGCTAAGTTTATAACTAGTTTTAATTTCACAAAGACGTTTATCGTGTGGTGATTGGTTATGTGAAGAAAGAAAAAGGACGGATAGGAACTGGGGTTTTTAGTACGTCAGATAGAGACAGCACGCGTGCAATAAAGAAAGCCCGCTCAGAAGAACATGCATTGAATTCTGTGTTCGTGTCTCCGACCAGCAGATCACAAACCCAACATTTACACAATATTTAAGTTAAACCTGTGCAATAACCATTCATACATCCAGTTTTTTGGAGCCTCGTCACACCTGCGATAAAGTTCTCTACACTGAACATAATAGTGCAACTATCAGTATAATACTATTATTTATTTTATTGTTATTATTTATTAGTTTAAATATTATGCAGTTTAATGATGATAAAGTTGTTTAAAAAGTCACTTTAACGTGTCAGTGGACAGAGATTGTTAACATAAACAGAAGTGTAGTTGGTTTACAAAAAATATTTACTATTTATTCCTTTTCTAAGACATATTCAGTGCAATACAACTTTTGACAAGCACTTCTGGATATTTTACTAAGTCTAAATGCCTCTTTGTATGGTTGAAAATATGTTGTCAAAATTATAGTTTTAAGTTTTTGCAAAATTTGTTCAATAAAAAGGTTCTATATTTTGACTGCATCTGTCATGCAATGTGATACCTTCTCCATTAGTGCCACCCCCTTGAAAACTATCACTTTATGGGCAATGCAAACCTGTATTAATACTTGTGTGCACATTAAAATGTTTTTTTTGTACAATGTACAATACTCTTGACAGTGGATAGGTTATTCTTAGCCAGTAATTCCAGTGGAAAATGTGGTAACATCCACACATGCATGGGGAAAAAAATACCGTGAAACCGGGATAATTTAGAAAAATACCGTGATATAGAATTTTGGTCATACCGCCCACCCCTAGCTGGGACCCGTAAAAAACTAGCATATCAACTTAAATGATCTAACTGATATAATATTTGAAGTACTGTGGCAGATCAGTTTGATTTTGCTCTGCTATACAGTTTAAGCAAAAAAAAAGATTAAGAGGTGACATGATTGAAGTGCTTTAAAATTATGAAGGGAATTAGTACAGTGGATCAAGACTTTAAAATGAGTTCATCAAGAACATGGGGACACAGTTGGAAAACTTGTTAAGGGTAAATTTCGCACAAACATTAGAAAGTTTTTCTTTACACAAAGAACGATAGACACTTGGAATAAGCTACCAAGTAGTGTGGTAGACAGTAAGACTTTAGGGACTTTCAAAACTCGACTTGATGTTATTTTAGAAGAATTAAGTGGATGGGACTGGCGCTTTGTTGGGCTGAATGGCCTGTTCTCGTCTAGAGTGTTCTAATGTTCCACACAGCAAATTTCAAAGATGTCCACCCGGAGTACATCAGAGAGGATGAGAGACACCGCGCAGATCAGTCACCGGCACAAAGACACACACACGGGACACTCCAAGGTGAGCGCTGTTAGTATTCACTGATCCAAACTCTGTAGTTGAAATACTGTACTGTGTATGTAAAGTGTAATGTGACTAAAAGTACATGCTGCACAACTAAATACAGCTGTCATTCAACATGAAACAGCGCCTGGACATCACTTTACATGCCTTGTGGTGAAAAGAAAACCCGGCAAGTTTTATGGAGGTTGACATTAAAGTCCACTTGAGTGCTAAAGCTAAAGAACAGTGCAGATTAACACAGCTCTCTTTGTGAATTCATGGTGGTGCAACTCCGGACATGTTAACGTCAAAATCTCCACTTGCTGCAGGGACATCAAACTGTTGCCTGTAAGTTTGCGTCCCTATTACTTGCCCAGAGAGTTTGGACATGTCATTGTTGTTATTGTTTACATCCCTCCTCGGGCTGACGTGGGGATAGCAGGTGAAATCATCCATTCTGCTGTTGCTAAACTACAAACACAGCACCCCAAGGCACTTGTGCTAATCTCTGGAGATGTCAACCATGTGACGCTGGACAAAACATTACCTGCCTTCTCCCAGTATGTGGAATGTAACACCAGGAGAAATAGGACTATTGACCTACTGTATGCAAAAGTTAAAGATGCATACAGCGCCACCCTGCTGCCTGTGCTTGGGAAAGCAGATCATAACCTGGTTCTGCTTCAGCCTCACTACAAACCAAGAGTGAGGGAGCTACTTACAACCACATGCTCATTCAGGAATTGGTCCCCTGAGGCAGAGCAGGCTCTGAGAGACTGGAACTACGGACTGGGATATCCTGCAGGGGTCACATAGTGAGAACATTGAGGACGTTGTTGACTGCACAACTGACTACATCAACTTCTGTATGGACATTGTAGTTCCAGTAAGAACAGTATGCTGCTATGCTAACAACAAGCCATTGCTTACAAGTGACATCAATGGCCTTTTGAACCAGAAGAAAAGGGCTTTTAAAGGTGGTGATCAGAAGGAACTCTGAGTGCAGCTCAGGGTGGTGAAGGAGCAGTATAGGAGAAAACTGGAGCAAAAGTTGAAGAATAACAGCATGAAGGAAGTGTGGGATGGGATGAAGATCATCACTGGATGCAGCTCGAAGCAGGATGCCACCATCAAGAGAGACGTGGAGAGAGCAAACCTGATGAACAACTTCTTTAACAGGTTTGACCACCCTAACCCACTCTCACCTCAGAGTACTGCACCCTCCACCCATCCTTCTGCTGATACCAGCATAGGAGAGAGTTTCCCCCCACCCACAATTACAGCAGCCCAGGTAAGCAGAGTGCTGAGGAGACTTCGTGCCAGCAAAGCAGCAGGTCCAGATGGAGTATCGCCACGACTGCTGAAGGCCTGTGTGTTACAGCTGGGGAGTCTTGTACAGCGCATCTTCAACCTGAGCCTAGAACAGGGGAAGAGTCCCGAAGCTTTGGAAAACATCTTGTATCATCCCAGTCCCAAAGGTATCACGTCCTATTGAGCTGAATGACTTTCAGCCTGTCGCTCTGACGTCACATGTGATGAAGACCATGAAGCAGCTGCTGCTTCACCACCTAAGGCCACAGGTCTGCCACGCCCTCGACCCTCGGCAGTTCGCATACCAGGAGAAGTGGGAGCGGAGGATGCCATCATCCATATGCTACACCGATTCCTCTCCCACTTGGACAGAGGCAGTGGTGCTGTAAGAATTATGTTTCTGGACTTCTCTAGCGCCTTCAGCACCATCCAACCTCTGCTCCTTAGGGACAAGGTGACAGAGATGGGAGTAAATTCATACCTGGTGGTATGGATCGTGGACTATCTTACAGACAGACCTCAGTATGTGCGACTCGGGAACTGCAGGTCTGACATTGTGGTCAGCAACACAGGAGCGCTGCAGGGGACTGTACTTTCTCCGGTCCTGTTCAGCCTATATACATCAGACTCCCAATACAACTCGGAGTCCTGCCACGTGCAAAAGTTTGCTGATAACATTGGAGGATTATAGGAACCTAATGAAGGACTTTGTTAAATGGTGCGACTCAAACCACCTACAACTGCACACCAGCAAAACCAAGGAGCTGGTGGTGGATTTTAGGAGGACTACGCCCCTCATGGACCCCGTGATCATCAGAGATGACTGTGTGCAGAGGGTGCAGACCTATAAATACCTGTGAGTGCAGCTGGATGATAAATTGGACTGGACTGCCAATACTATGCTCTGTGCAAGGGAGGACAGAGCTGGCCATACTTCCTTAGAAGGCTGGCGTCCTTCAACATCTGCAATAAGATGCTGCAGATGTCTATCAGATGGTTGTGGAGGGCACCCTCTTCTACCTGGTGGTGTGCTGGGTAGGCAGCATAAAGAAGAGGGACATCTCACACCTGGATAAACTGGTGAGGAAGGCAGGCTCTATTGTAGGCACGGAGCTGGACAGTTTGACATCTGTGGCGGAGCGACGGGCGCTGAGCAAGCTCCTGTCAATCATGCAGAATCCACTACATCCACTGAACAGTGTCATCTCTAGACAGAGGAGCAGCTTCAGCAACAGACTGCTGTCACTTTCCTGCTCCACTGAAAGACTGAGGAGATCGTTCCTCCCCAACACTATGCGACTCTTCAATTCTGCCCTGGGGGGGTAAACGTTAACATTATACAAAGTTACTGTCTGTGAAACCTGCATTTTTATCACTCTTTAATTTAATATTTGTTTATGAGTATGCTGCTGCTGGATTATTAATCCCCAAGGGGAAATTCGCATAAAGTATCTATCTATCTGGACATGCTATCAGAAAAGCCTATGTCTTTACCAGTAACATCACTCCCTCGTGAACACATCTTCAAGGTCCGAATAGGCGATCAGTAAAAGTCGTCTTAGTCACAGCACAGTATAATAACAAAACATTTCCTTAAATAAAAATGATGGTTCTCTGGTCTCTATCATTCCTAACCAATCCTCCTGTTACAGGAGTGCAATCCCAGTCACTAACACAATTATCGTGTACCCTCCCTCCCAAATCAATCAATGAAAGAAAGAAAGTGATTACTTTAATATTTAATCATTTAAACCCATCAACCTGCAATCATTAGCCATAGCAACAATTGAAATTGTCAGTCAAACGTTTTGATTTGTTACTCATGTGAAACAAGAGGCATTTACTTTTGATAAATCTTTACAAATCAATGAAAAGAGGCAAAGGGGTTGGGGTATTTATGGAAAGAGAGCATGAAAGTGAGGAAGGAGTTGTGACCCGTAATACTAAAGCTCTTCTTTGCAGTATTAAGCATTTTACCAATCAGCATTTATAAGAGGTATAATTTAGAGTTGTGTCTCTTGACCCTGAGTATTATTCAGGGACAATCATTTAAAATGTATTGATGCCCTACAAACATTCATTTCGCCTGACATTTCCGTCATTCATAGTTCAAATGAAGCTTGATGGATAAGGATTTGAAACGGCAAGCGGACAAGCACTGTGGAAATTAGCACATCGTGGTTTGAAGCACTGAGCAGACATGTGCAGTTCAAAGGACGCTTTATGAAGCCGCGACCCATTCAAAGCCATATAGTGCCATACAGCACTTTGTTACAAGTCTACCAAACATTTAATATTTAACCCTCTAGTGATATTTTCTAATTTGTATTGATGTTACACACTTCAGTTGAGTTCACTGACAGACTGAAATGACAATTCAGGTAGTTGCTGGCAATTAATATTTGTTATTGGTTTGCAGTAATTTAGTTTGTCTGATACTTTAGGTCAAGGATATATTATTTTATTTTACATTGTATATTATACATATTACGAATTTCACTATAAAATTATTAAATTTTGTATCCGAGTAGTTGGAGACACTGGTGTCATTATAAATGAGGGCTGGCCTCGGTACAGCAGGCTGGTGTAAGAAATACGGGTGAGATAAAATCCAAACGACAGTAGACACGATCAGATATCTGGCCACGGGAGGTGCCGCTATTAACTCCATAGTGGTACAACTTTACTTTTGTAAACTCTCCTTAACAAATATAGAAGTAAGGATTAACTTCAAATGTAATCTGAATTCAGAAAGTACTTTAATTCATGTTGCTGTGGTTTGTAAACAAAATTAAATACATACACTAGTCACAACATTACATACAAATACACCTTTTAAATACTCTGCATGTGTAAGTTTAACAAACATTTGAACCTCTTTATATCAAATTATCTATAATAGACTTACTCTTCCGCAAGGACGCACAGCATTAATGGCTCAAGTGATAAGAGAAAAGGACAAACTATTCTCACAACGTGCAGCAAGTAAACAAAGGAACAAATGACGTACGAAGCCTGAACTATCACCCAGAAATATATGAAAGAAAAGTTCTACAAGTGTTTCTAATGTTCTGCCATTAGAGGTCGCAATTTAACCTGGCAAAGGACTTTCTGACAGTCATACTGAAATTATATTGTAGATAAACGTAACATAAACAACTGTCCAGTATGCTTAAATATGTGTTTTCATTTCTGATCGCTGTACAGCACTTCCCTTTAAGGACAAATCACAATCAATTGTTTCAGCCAAGCAGCGCCTTCCAGCCATTCAACATGACAGTGTGAACCTTCATTGTTATAGATGAGCGCTTCATTGAAGTATCGTTTAAAGTTACTGTTTAGTATAACAGATGGCTTACTTAATTTTTAAATCAATTTGGAAATGCACACACCTCTTAAATTATATAGTGAATTGCTAACATTTACAGTGTTCATTTTTGAAAGTCATAATTTTTACTCGTCCCCGTTAACATGCATTATAATTCCTCAGGGTCGCATAATATTCATCACTACTCACGAGTTCCGCTTCATTGAGATTCTGCCTCTTATGCTGTAAATGAAAACATTTTAAAGGAAGAGTTTATTGAACTGACTGTAGCACACTTTTGATCTTCTTAAAATTATGTAATTTTTGTGATATTGACAATTATTAGATCAAAAATTGATGAGTCTGCGAGTTTGTGTGGACTGTGTTGTAATTGTTTTCGTGACATCACCTCAGTACAGAGAGTGTGTGACGTTAACAATGCATTCAGTCCTAAATAATAACTCAACAAGTGGGGCGAACATGGAGGATGACCTCCCCAGGGATCTTAGGTACGACTGCGGGTGCCTGAAGGATGACGGAGTTCTGACCTGGCTGCGCTGTGAGGATATCAATATTTTAGATGACTGTAACAGAAACCTTTTTAAAATCCCTCTTCAAAGTCAAATTCCATGTGTCAGAGTAAACTTACAATTTTGGTACTTTTCCAGAAGAGGCCCTGCTAATTTCTGCATGACACCGCATCGCATTCCGTACTGTCGTGGTATTGTCATGGATTATGAATTGCACTTTTTAAATAGATTACATCGTTATATTTTGATAAAGTCCGGGTGTTATCTGGCAAAAATTAAGTTGAATACTGTAATGAGAAAACCCGGTGTATGTTAACATTATATTTGTTAAATTCACACGCAAGTTTATGCTGTCCACACATACCGGAAACAGCGTTTGACGTAAACGGCACCGCGTGGGGTTGGTCTGCCTGTTGCTGTCTCTGTGTGTCGCCAATGTAATTGTTTACAGACATGTTTATTACACACCCTGACTTTCTACAGTTTGTCTAATATCTTTAATGAATGTGTGTGACATATCTTTGTCTTGCTGATCGGACATAAAACTGCAGTGAAAAGGCACATGGTGAGCAGACAGTAAAGTGCCACCATTAAGGGGGCGCATGAGAGCCCAACAGGTGCTCGTTGCTGCTGTTCTTCTACGCAGAGGCGGCGATAAGTTAGCGATATCAGATAGTCAAGTGCACTGCAGCAGGCTGTATATTTTTATTTTTTGTTCCGACTGACTGCCAAAATGGAAGATTAAGACTTTTTAAACTAAAGGAAAATAAGGAGGACTTTTACAAGAAAGTGACGTAGATTTTTGTGGAGAAGGTTAGGCGCATGGAATTCATTTACAAATAAAGGTAAGACAATAAACGATTTTCAATTGTATAAAAATAGAAATGGGATCAGACTAAGAAAAAAATTCCAATATTTAAAAACTAAATTTTAACCTCCATCCATCCATCAATTTTCCAACCCGCTGAATCCGAACACAGGGTCACGGGGGTCTGCTGGAGCCAATCCCAGCCAACACAGGGCACAAGGCAGGAAACAATCCTGGGCAGGGTGCCAACCCACCGCAGGACACACACAAACACACCCCACACACCAAGCACACACTAGGGCCAATTTAGAATCGCCAATCCACCTAACCTGCATGTCTTTGGAACGTGGGAGGAAACCGGAGCGCCCGGAGGAAACCCACGCAGACACGGGGGAGAACATGCAAACTCCACGCAGGGAGGACCCGGGAATCGAACCCAGGTCCCCAGATCTCCCAACTGCGAGGCAGCAGCGCTACCCACTGCGCCACCGTGCCGCCCAATTTTAACCTTAAATAATATATTATTTTGTTTTTCTTGTTATCCTTTTTGTTGAATAGTCTGTAATAAAATTGAAAGCATCAGAGTTAAAAGCTTTTAAAAACAACAAAATATTTCAGTTAAGGTCATAATTGAAATCCTTTTTTTTTTGTACACCACTCTATATGTTCATTTGTATTGAATGAGTATGGATTGTGGAACTTCAAAGGCAAATTTAGAACACATGGAGGGGCACATGCGTTCTCTCTGCTCTCTCACTGCTATAAATGTCAGGTTACATCTTAGCCAAATATGTTCCTTATATGTGTGAGTAAAGAATGCTGATGAGATATGAAACATAACCAGTAGTCAATGTGCATTATGGACTACTCTTTTTGGGTTCTTACATTTGTAAATCTCACTCTGAAGGAGTCAGTGCCTCACCAGCCATGAACCTCACCGCACTGTTGATGGCACTGATACTGTTTTGAAGACATTTGTAATGAGTTCCGCAGCACACAATTTACTCGCATTGGGTTTTAGAAATCAACAGTACGTATCAGCCTCAGTTCTGAAAATCACTGACTACTAAAAACATTTAATGAGGAGGGTCTTGCTCACATGCTGTACTGTTGTAATGACCATCGGCTTTGTTAACTCTAACATGTGGTGTCTCTCAGTGTCTCTGACATGTTCAACATGGGGTAGAAGAGAAGCTGCATGGTTACAAATTGTATGCTGCCTTAAGACAAATATGCTTATCACTTTACATAGACTAGACTCCACACCAAGAAACGTGGTATCAGGTAGGAATCTTTAATACTATCTCTTGAATGTATTTATTAGCTTCTAGACAAGTAGAGTTTTTTTTTTTATTTTATTGAAATCACAAAACATTCCATACAAATAGATCAATTTTTACAAAAATAGGATTGAAAACAAATCAACCCCGACCCCTGAGAAAGACAGCATGGCCAGAAGTAAAACTTAAAGCTAGTAAAAATAAGTAAACAGATGAATTAATAAGTGAATACAGATAAATGGAGAAGAAAAAGAAAACAGGAGATAATCTGCTTCCTCAGTGCTTGAAGAGCTTATTCTAAAGTGTTATTGATTAGATCCTGCCAGGTTTGTAAAAAGTTCTGCATAGATCCTCTAAGTGAGAGTTAGTTCTATCCATCCATTTTTCAACCCGCTGAATCCAAACACAGGGTCACGGGGGTCTGCTGGAGCCAATCCCAGCCAACACAGGGCACAAGGCAGGAACCAATCCTGGGCAGGGTGCCAACCCACCGCAGGACACACACAAACACACCCACACACACCAAGCACACACTAGGGCCAATTTAGAATCGCCAATCCACCTAACCTGCATGTCTTTGGACTGTGGGAGGAAACGAGAGTTAGTTTTTTTTTTTTAATTTCAAATAGTATATAAAACATCAGTTACCCACAAAAAACAAAAAACAAAAAAAAAAAGCAAAAAAAAAACCACCTATTTTGTTTTTTTCTGTGCTCCATGCACTAGCCCTGCCTACGGGAACCGCAAGAATCGAACACATGTTGGAACACCACGCAGACGGAGGAGGGCCACTGCTTTTACTTTTTCAGCCAAAGAAGATTGGCGGCCTGGTTGAGTAAGACTTGTCACTACCCGATCTGTGGTGCCTGCCTAATTTACAGGCGCATGCGCATAAAGACAACCCAAAAAGCGCGCATGCGCACACATGCGCAGAGCTTTACTATTACAACCTTGCCTGATCTGTGTTTTTTTACTTTGCGACATGAGTCCCCATCTGATTTGTCTCGCGCATGCGCTCTCTGCATAATTAAAATTCATTTCATGATGCTGCCCAATTTGTTCTGCGCATATCTAATGTTTTACGACACACGTCACTCGTCAGGTTTGAATTGTACTTGCGAGTCATTTTTGTGTTGCCGTTTATCTCCGTCTGTAAGTGAACTTCTTACTGGAAAAGATGACAACTTTTGAATTTTATAACATCTTGGAAGAATATTTGTCGTCTGAAAATTTTAACTCCATTCGAATGAAGAGGGAGCGAAATGAAATGCGACGTATGTCTGTGAACTTTATAATGGATGCGTATAGCTTTTTGTAAGTATATCGTATTGATGAAAAGGCAATAAGGATTTTCATTTTTAGTTACAATATGACATTTGTAATCTTGTGGTGTAAATGTGAAAGTCGCAGCATTTTCTGTATTTGGGTTAATCGATGTATTTATTTCTTAACACCCTATTAGCATTTGGTGGTTTGTTTCTTTTAACATTTCTTCACATTTTTTATCTTAAAGAGTGAACGGCATGTTAATAATTAAGCAAAACAGCTAATTTATTTCAAGAAAGCGAGATGCAGATAAGAGCATTACACATTTTTAATGAAGCAGATCAGAATCTTACACGTTTTAATTATTTTAGTGTGTTTTCCATTTTTAAAGGCTATTTCTAGCATATTAATTAATGTCCATACAGGAAAGATATAACAGATATTCTGAACTTTTCACTTATGAATAGGAAATTTATGAGGCAAGGAAACCACAGTTACTTCATTTTCTAACATTAAGTCTTCAAAATTGTACACAGAACAACAACAAGAATTAAAGAGTGAGATATTCTTTTGTCATTCAAGACAGTAACAGAAATAAATCTTTACAAAACATTTTAGAATAGGAGCAGAAGTAAAAGAAATGTGAGAGGGGATGTGTCTTCATTTGTACCTAAACTACACTTTGGCGATATATTAATGTCATACTTATGAATTAATTTGTTAGTTGGCTACTATTTACTCATAATTTTGAAATGGGTTTCTTTAACCTTGTTTGGTAGAAGAAATTCTAAGGCAGAAAACAGACAATTTTAAAATTTATGATGTCCAAAGCCATCAGAGAAGTGTGGTGTGCATCTGATGTGACACAATGACAGGCTGGGCACCTGCTGTTGACACGTGTCATTAGCTTATGATTTAAGCTGTTGGTTTAGGAGGAGTATACACACACACACACAAACACATTTAACTAAATATAATGGAGAAGGCTTGCTTGCTCCTTAGAAATAAATTTTCTTATTGCTGCAGTTAGAAGTACAATGCCCCTTCATTGTATTTTTTTTCTTGACCCTACAGGATGCCTGGTGGTAACCAGCCTTCCATGTGGCTGAACAGATGCCAGTGTACCCGCATTCTGAGACACATCTGGATGTCCTTTTCTTCTGCTTTTAAGATTTCCAATTCAAGATGATGTGCAGTTCATGTTAGATTTGCTATTTCTACAGGTAAGTCTACCGAGACTTTCAGTTTCAGAAGTAATTTGTGCACAATTTCTGCAAAGCCTCCCCATATTTATTACTTGATCTGTAATATTTTGCTGCTTTGAATATTGTACTGTATGCTTGCTCACTCTGTCCAGTAACTAACACGGCTTTTTAATTTTAGACAGGAAAGCCTCAGAGTGTGAATCCTCACAAACACAGAGACTGAGGTGCATTAGTACCAGCAGTCACTATACAGCGATGTTGTTCCGTTCTGCAAAATAACATTTTCTTAAGTTACTGTGCTTTGTTGTTGGATTTTGAAAGAACCGAGACTTAATTTTAAATTAAAAAATAAGGCAGGAGAGAAAAACACATTTGTTTTCATGTAAGTAATGACACCTGAGCAAATCACATGAGAAGTTCACATATACAGAGATTGTAACACAATGTCGACTGTATGTGTAATGTAAAAGAAAAAAATGATGCTACATATAATGACAATTAAGTTGGGGTTCTTTCAAAATCCAACAAAACACCACATTAATTATTATTATTAGTTTGACTTTAAGCAGAACTTTATCTATTGTGATATTTTACTTTGGTAATAATTGATCTGTAGGTGTACCAAGGAAGGAGGCACAACAAGAAGTAAGGGTACACTTTATTAATATTTGAACTCTGTGAGTGAATATCTACTGTGTGTTTATGTTTTTTCACAGCTACAGTGAAGTAGAAGAGTCTGGTCATGCTATGGAGCAGCAGTTAAAGAAGAAGGAAGGAGAGATGTGTGCCCTGTTGAAGTAGTGGCTGGTCCTCCTGCCTGCACTTCTAGAATCCTCCATCTCAACCACTGCTCTGATCTGCTGTGCCTTTGCCAAGTGATCACGAGGTATTGGCTTATTTTGGTTTTTTTTTTCTTCTGAAAACTGTCTCAGTCTCATTGCACTGGCTGCCTGACACACATAGAATTGATTTCAAGGTTCTATTAAATAATTAGAAGGCTTTGAGTATTTTAGACCCTGCCTGTATTTTGATGTGTCTGCTCCCAACATTTCTTTTCCCAAACATTGCTTTGCTTTTTATTCCAAGATCAACCATAAAAACTGGCAGCTTTCTGTACTCATGCAACAAAATCTGGAATGCTTTGCCAATAGAGAAGTGCCAGGCTACAAATGTCGATCATTTCAAAATTTCTAATTTGGCTTTTCTTAATTACTTGCATTGGTTGTAATAGATTAGAAATGGTACTGTGTACAGTTTGTAAGATCTGCACTGGGCACTAATCTGTGCTGATTTTCTCTGTTGTCTTTTTCCAGTTTATTGCAATGGTGCTCCCATGCATCTCCACTGTTTGTTACATCAACTCAAACTGCCTGTGATGCCAGAGGGAAACAAAGTACACAAGACGTCCTGAAATGGAATTGTTATTGGACTGAGACGGCTACAATTATGTATGCTGGGATGTGCAGAGGGGGCTGTGTGGGCTTTGGCTTGTGACCCCCACAGGTTTATTATCTCCAGCATATTTGAAAGCTGCAAGTTTGTCTTTGTCCCCGGCCATTTGACCAGGCAATGTATTTATTACAAAGGACAAGGACCCCTCCATTTGCTTCTTATTTACTTTTATAATGACTGCGATTTTCTTTGTAACTGTATATTTTTGTAGAGCAATTTGAGCTACACTTGTAAGCAAAGGTGATATAAAAATATTATTAGTGAACAAATGTTAAGGGTCAGATCAGGAAAAATGTCAGTTTAAATAGAACAGATTTTTTATGGAAAATTGCTGGATAATAACTCTGACTGAGTAGTATCTTGTTCATAAAGCTAAAGTAGCATTTTTCCTTTTTTGACAAATTTAATGATTTACTTTTACTGTATTCAAAACTTTGCCTAACATATTTTTTAATACCAAGGTATAAAAATCTGCAAATATGTTTGTGTTCCCTTTCCCTAATAGTTTTTAACGCCTCCCCATTGTTGGCCATTTTCATTGTGTGTGTAATTTTTTTTTGACAAACACTGTTCACAGATATTTCACTTTTGTTATTTTTAAACATACCATTTATTTATTCAATAAAAATGATCTGAAAAAGTGTATTGTATTTCCTTTTTTAAAGTTCTAAAAATGAACTGGCTCTGTATCAATATGGGTGAATAAAACTATTCACATGAAATGGATCTGCACACAAACAATGGTGTGTTGTGTCGATTAAACTTGTAAGAAAGAATGTCACTGCACTCTGTTCACATAGTGTTCATCATAAACTGAACTACTTCATGCCGTTTAAATTCTGCTTAGTTACTGCAGAATATTTTATTTTACAGCTGTTAAATTCAGCTCAGTTTTATTGTCTTAATAGGTAAGTTTGGTTTCTCAGGGGGTTTTACAGAGACACCTTGAAACAACATTAAAAACACATCACTAAAAACAAACGTATTACAAATATGAACTGCAGCAACAAGCACTTACTGCAAAAAAAATTGAAGTGATAACAGCTCACTCACTTAGTCTGTGGATGTAAAGTTAAACTTCTTTATAAGATTAATAGCCGTTAGAATAAATAAGGATTTGAACCGGTGGCTTTATACTCTTGATTCCTTCAGCATCTGACCAGATTGCACAACTGAGAATGAATTAAAGAATTTTAATAAGTGGACAGTCACAGTTAACACTAAGGACAGGGACAGTCACCACAATGCCATGCAACACAGTGTTAATTCTTTTTGGTTGAAAAACGACCATTTATTTCTATAAAACTGGTTGCCAACAAAAGGTTTTGTAAACCTGATGCCTTAAGTCAAATGGCAATTTTATTAATAATAATTGATATCTAAAGAAATTTTTAAACAAACACAATTTGTCCATAGAATGAAACTGCAACAATAGATCAAAACAGAAACGGGTCTTTATATAATTTATTATAAGAGTGGAAAAATAAAAACACTACATACATATAAACACACAGTACCTGCCAAATAATACAAAGAGTACACAACGTGTTTCGCCCTAATTGGGGCTCATCAGGTGTGCACACCTATGCTTCCCCATACGGCGATCAAACCTTGGATGTCAATATTACACCACGAAAGGTGCTTCGTTTATTTTGCAGGATGAATATTTTCAATATGGTGAACTAATGTAGAACTAAAATGAATATACTGTAATGTCAAGTTTTGTTTTGTTTTTTTTTTTATTATCAATGAAACATAATAAAATACAAAACTCTCGTAGAGGATATAAATTCAACATTCAAAAAAGTATAAACAACATTTACAGTACAGGGGGGCTAGATAAATTTCACAGTATAGTGCAAGATATCAAATAGGAAGCACAGGCCAAAAGACACAGGAGGCAAAAATCAAAACAGTAATAAATGAGACATGTTATCATAAATCCATCTTACAGATTTGCTGGATTTCAGTTTCTTAAGTGATAGGAAGTATTGCTTCAGATCTTTAATGAACCATGTAAAAGATGGTTTGCTATTTCTCCACTTACTACAGTGTATATGGTATTTACCTAAGAGAATGACAATGTTAATCATATCAGAGACAGATGGATATCAGTTATCCATGTAGAACATAATATGAGACAAGTCAAACTGTGGGATGTCATTAACCTTGAGTGATAAGCAGCTGTGTATTTCTAACCAAAATATGGCCGAAACAGGACATGAAAAGAACAAGTGTTGTAATGTTTCACAAGTTGAATCACAAAAAGAACACAGGCCCACCTCAAATTTAAATCTTTTACTTTTAATTACCTTGAAATGTGTTTCTTTAATTTTTGGGGAAACAGGCAACTTAAATTTTGAAAAAGCCTTTTCCAGAATTGACTGATCCCCATTAAAAACTTGCAAATGCTTTCCTGAGTTAAAATCATGGAATAGAATGGATTTAAAATTTCCTCTAATAACCTTATTATTACATTTTACGATAATTTAGATTACAATTACCAATTTTTAAGTTTGGCAACGCTGGCTTGACTTCTGAATATAACAAGATGTTGTAGATTAACTGTCTTAATGCCAATGGGATTGCCTGAAGAATTTTAAATTAGGTTGTACTCGAAAAGAATACAGGCAGGTTTGTCAGGCAATCCGTAATGTCAAGTTGTGAATCGGCATACACAGTTCAGATCGAGCTGTGCCATAGAGTGGATTTTCTTGTTATTTTTTCATTAAGCGCAGGTGGTGTGTGTCACTACCTGGTTCCTGTTGCAGGTCCGATCCGCGCGTGCATATTGAAAGGCTATGTCATTGCACACTTTGTGGTGCTGCCCAATCTGTTTAATGCAGGGGTGTCGAACTCCGGGCCTGGAGGGCCGCAGTGGCTACAGGTTTTCATTCTAACCCTTTTCCTAATCAGTGAGTAGTTTTCACTGCTAATTAACTCCTTTTCCCATCATTTCAATAGCCCTGTTTTAAGGAGTCAGTCCTCTGAATTGATTCCTTTCTTCATTAAATGGCAGCCAAACAGAAATGAGATGTGAAACGAGCCAACAGATGACCAGCTAAACTGGGATTTCAAACTCCAACCAATTTCACTCCAAACAGTTTTCTTAGTAAGAAGCGGATTCTTGCTGTTAATTAAGCCCGCTATTTAATTCAATGGCTTGTTGCTGCTCTCATTCTGCCACAGCAGACATTTCCAAATCTGTTGATTTTTCTGTTTTTTCTAAGAACATTGTCAAAATGTTTTGATGACCTGAGAGATTAACCTTACTGAGACCTTCACCTTAATTTATTTTCAGATATTGTGTGATGGGCACAGGTGAGCTGGTCATATGGTGGCTTGTTTGATATCTCATTATTGTTTGGCTACTAATTAAGGAAAAAGAGACAATTAAGGGGCCTGAGTCAAGTTAATTAAAACTAAAGTAAAAGAATTTAATTAGCAGTAAAAATGGCTCACTAATGAAGAAGATGGTTAGAATGAAAACATGCAGCCACTGCGGCCCTCGAGGACCGGAGTTTGACACCTGTGGTTTAATGCATGCATGAACACTTTACGGCTTGCTGGGCATTCAATATGCCTGCACGCGCAAATCAGGCAGGAACACAGATCGGGAAGCGACAGGGAAACCTTAGAATTTGAATCAATGGTTGGAACTTTTAAGATTAACTGGCTCAGAGCTTGTTTGTCACAATCTGATTCCATGTGGTTTCATATACCCAGATCTATTTTTAAAAAAATTAGGAGGAACTGAGTTTCTATTAAAATGCGACTTTGATATTGGTAAACTTCCTGTTATATTATTTAGTTTCCACAAACATAACCTTTCTTTCTAGAAAATGATTTTTACAAACAACATTTCTCCCCACATCTACCCTATGGAACAACACAGTGATAACAGTTAACAGAAAGTCATTATTTAATAGAAACTGGTTTGAGAGGGATATCTTGTTTGTGATTGATTTGTTGGACTCAGACAGTAATCTGCTAGATTGTGTGTCCTTTTTGAAGAAATTTAAATTAGGTTGTACTCAAAAAGAATACAGGCAGGTTTGTCAGGCAATCCCATTGGTATTAAATTTAAATTAAATTAAAGAAACACATTTCAAGATAATTAACAATATATACCAGGTGGCAGAATTTTTAAAAAGAAGATTTCAATTTGAGGTGGACCTGTGTTCTTTTTGTGATTCAACTTGTGAAACATTACAACACTTGTTCTTTTCATGTCCTGTTTCGGTCAAATTTTGGTTAGAAATACACAGCTGGTTATCACTCAAGGTTAATGAAATCGCACAGTTTGACTTGTCTCATATTATGTTCTACATGGATAACTGATATCCATCTTCTCTGATATGATTAACATTGTCATTTTCTTAGGTAAATACCATATGCATTGTAGTAAGTGGAGAAATAGCAAACCATCTTTTAAATGGTTCATTAAAGATTTGAAACAATACTTCCTAGCACTTAAGAAACGGAAATCCAGCAAATCTATAAGAAGGATTTATGATAACATGTCTCATTTATTACTGTTTTGATTTATGCCTCCTGTGTCTTTTGGCCTGTGCTCTCTATTTGTTATCTTGCATATACTGTGAAATTTATCTAAAGTACGGTGATTATTGTTTATACTTTTTTGAATGTTGAATTTATAGCCGCTATGACAGTTTTGTATTGTATTGTGTTTCATTGATAATAAAAAAAATAAATTAAAAAAAAGGGTAGCGACAGGCTTCAGTAGCCGTCATTCTGGATGACGTCAGCCGTATGCGACCATAGCTACACTTTACAGTTTGCTAAACAGTTAAAAGCGAAATTAAAACGTCGACTATGCGCCGGGAAACTTAACAGCTGTTCTATCTAATCACGCCATTTGTAGAGGAGGTCAGTCAAGGATTACTATGCATGTTCACAACCTTCTGATCGCAAATACTAAGGGATGGGCGGAGATGTTATGTTCTGTACTTTGGCCACTAGGTGGAGATAGTGAAGAGGGATAGAAAAAGAGCATTAATTGTAGACGATTGTCACGAATTCGCATCAAATCGCTTCCAGGCTGAATGCAGCCGAGGTGGCACATGTATTCCGCTTATGCCGGTTGCTGTGTTTTCGATACATTCCAAGGATTGTATTGAAAGCGCTTCTCATCCCATATAGCGGTCATAGTGGAAACTACAACCGCCTGATGGAAGCGAAGTGTTGGCGTTTCTATGCACGTGGATTTTAGCTGCTTACTTTGAGAAATTCTCCTCATTTGAGGTAAATTGCGCTAAGATAAAAATACTAATAAGCTGATTGTTTTCTTCTATTGCTGACATATCAGAATTGACTACATGTGACGAAAATTGCGGAAGTTATATGCCGTTTTCGCTATGTCGCTTTTTCGCTACATTCGGCAATAATGGCTGTATATGAATAATATTGTATTTAGGTACAACATCGTAGAAATTAGAATTCCTGTGCATAGATTTCAAATGCTTTGCATTTTGATCCTAGTTAATTTCTAGAATTAATGTAAAAATTGTATATTGAGATATAAATGCGATTTCTGCCCTTTATTTTGAGGCAGAACTAAATGAACACATCAACTTTCTACAGGAAGCGAGCTGGTGGACTTCAAATCAGAGTTCCACCAGTTGAAAGTGATGACAGCTGTTTCAGTGACAGTGAGGATAGCGATGAAGACTACATACCTACATCATTATCACAAGGTGATGTTTCTGAAGATGAAAGCAGTGGTAATGAGAGTACTGACAATGAAAGCAGCAGTGATGAAGACTCTGACAGCAATAATGATGCACCTGCTAGCACCAGTGCTACTGGTGCAAGAAGGCGACCAGCTGCTACTGCAAGGAGAACACAGCAAAAGGCAGTGTGGAAGACAGTGCAACAACAGAACTCTGCAAAGGACATTCCAATTTGACAAGCTGCTCTTCCTGATGCTGATGAAATCAGTCTGCCCATTCAGTATTTCCGAGACTTTTTTGATGCTGATCTTTTGGATAGTATTGCAGAACAAAGTAATCTGTATTGCATGCAAAAAAATCCAAATAGGGCCCTCAGATTGGATCGAAATGAATTGGAGCAGTCTATTGGCACTATAGTGTACATGAGTGTTGTACATTTACCAAGGTCAAGAATGTACTGGTCCAGTGACTGTCGAGTAGCACAGGTGGCTGATGTGATATCCCGAGACAGATGGGAACAAATTAACAAATTCATTCATTTCAATGACAACAGCAACATGCCAGCCAACAATGATGGAAATTACGATAAGCTTTTCAAAATCAGGCCAATTATCGATTCACTTCTCCCAAAATTTCAGGGTCTCCCACAAGATCAAATGTTGTCTATTGATGAGCAAATGGTGCCATTCAAAGGTAGATCTAGTCTAAAGCAATATATCCCCAAGAAGCCATACAAATGGGGATACAAAATCTTTGTGCTTTGTGATACAAAAGGCCTGGTGCATTCATTTGACATATTTGCAGGGAAAATAGATCCTGTACCTGGAGAACCTAACATTGGTGCAAGTGGAAACATTGTGCTAAAGCTTGCACAAGTTATTCGTGGTGCTCTCAATCACTTGCTGTTTTATGACAACTGGTTTTCTTCCTTGGATTTGTTTGTTGCTCTTGCATACAAGGGAATACCAGCCCTGGGGACTGTGCAGCAAAGTCGCCTGCAAGGGTGCAGTTTCAGCGTAGACACTGATATGAAGAAGAAGGGAAGAGGGACATTTGAAGAGAAAAAGGTTGTTGTAGTCAATGTAGAAATAAGAGCAGTAAAATGGTTTGATAATAGAGGGGTGATCGTTGCCAGCACTTTTGCCAGTGCCCAGCCTGTTTCTAACATAGAAAGATGGGATAGAAAGTCAAAAAAGAAAGTGTCTATAGAATGCCCAAACATCATCAGCCTGTACAACAAGTTCATGGGCGGCATTGATGCTCTTGATGCACTAATTGCATATTGTCGCATCCACATAAGGTCAAAAAAAGTACTATCATAGGTTCTTTTTTCATTTTGTTGACATGGTCATTGTAAACAGCTGGTTGTTGTATCGACGTGATTGTGATTCACTGGATGTACCAAGAAAGAAGCAGAAGGATTTGCTAGCTTTTAGAACATCAGTTGCACAGGCACTCTGCATGCAAGGCAAGGATATGTCAAGGAAGAAGAGGGGGCGGCCTTCATTTGATGTTGAAAGGTTTTTCGAAAAGAAGAAACATCGAGGTCCAGCTAAGGCTATTCCAACACTGGAAGTCCGTTCAGATGCTGTGGGTCACTGGCCAGTGGTTGAAAGTGGACGGCAACACTGCAAACAACCAAATTGTAAGGGCCAGACTGTAATCAACTGTTCAAAGTGCAATGTTCACTTGTGCCTCAACAACAACAACAACTGCTTTCGAGAATTCCATGAGTAAGACTGTTTCTCCTCATGTGACATTTTGTTAATTTCATGACAATCTACTGATTTTTGGAAAATTTTTGTAGTTTGAATTGTTGACTGGAGGAATTGATCAATAACAGCATCAATAAAATAATCCACATACCTGAGAGTGGAAAATATGTTTAATTACTATTATACCCAATTATGCCTAATGTCGCTAATTTGCATCATACCTAAATTTATATTTAATATATGTGCTATATTCAAATTAACAATCTCCACTTAATTTAGCATCTATTTGACAGCAAAAACACAAATAATTAATTTTTTTATATAATTGTAAATAAATTCAGGCATCAAGGGGTTAAGAAATCGAGAAAGTTCGGAGGACTATTGTTTCCTGTTGTAACTTCCAGTTGTTGGATTAAACTTTAACTGTTGGGCACTGAGTCTCTTCATTTAATCCTCTGACAACTTAACAGACTTGTGATTTATGCTTTTCAACTCTATCAGTGCGCACAGGACTCTGATCGCGAGTTCACAGCATGGAAGCACAAATAAATTATTAAAGGAGCCACAGCGAATCCCCTAAGTCACATGTGACGATGACTGTTGAAACAGAATTGGCGACAGTCGTCTAGTCGTTGAATGAAAATACCGCAAATGTTAAAGAGAAACTTATAACGCTGGTCAGATCACCTTTTTAACTATAGTAGCAAAAGGGATTTGCAAAAATAATAATTTTAGAAAATGCATTTATACATACATACATACAATACGACTTGGCCTACTGCACTGCACTCTCGTGTCTCTCTGTTGGATAGTCTTGTGAGTAGTGATGGGCCGCTCGATACTGAGGTTTCGGCACTGTGTCGAGCTTGCCGCTTCGAGGCTTGTTTCAAATGCGCCCGTCACGTGATTTTGAGGCACGCTAGTGTAATGACGTCATTGATATCTATGCACCTTACAGTGATAAGGTGTGCTGACGCAAGTTCACATCCTAATTGAGGCTCGCGTATGTCAAAATAAGGATTTTGTACGAAACAGTTATGTAGTACTTGTCTGTAAATTAACAAATATATTTTGGAGACATTATGAACGATTTACACGGGGCACCTTCTTCCTTGGTGTGGAATCGTGCCCACCTAGAATCTGTAACAAATTAATGAGCAAATTTTGAGTATGGCAGCATGTATTATAAAAATCCAGAATCTATTTTACCCAATGTCGATCATATCAGAGAGGCTAAGAAACGCTTCACTAAAGCCGACGTGGTCATTACACCAGTATACAGTGCATCCGGAAAGTATTCACAGCGCATCACTTTTTCCACATTTTGTTATGTTACAGCCTTATTCCAAAATGGATTAAATTCATTATTTTTCTCAGAATTCTACACACAACACCCCATAATGACAACATGAAAAAAGTTTACTTGAGATTTTTGCAAATTTATTAAAAATAAAAAAATTGAGAAAGCACATGTACATAAGTATTCACAGCCTTTGCCGTGAAGCTCAAAATTGAGCTCAGGTGCATCCTGTTTCCCCTGATCATCCTTGAGATGTTTCTGCAGCTTCATTGGAGTCCACCTGTGGTAACTTCAGTTGGTTGGACAATGATTTGGAAAGGCACACACCTGTCTCTATAAGGTCCCAAAGTTGACAGTTCATGTCAGAGCACAAACCAAGCATTAAGTCAAAGGAATTGTCTGTAGACCTCAGAGACAGGATTGTCTCGAGGCACAAATCTGGGGAAGGTTACAGAAAGATTTCTGCTGCTTTGAAGGTCCCAATGAGCACAGTGGCCTCCATCATCCGTAAGTGGAAGAAGTTCGAAATCACCAGGACTCTTCCTAGACCTGGCTGGCCATCTAAACTGAGCGATCAGGGGGAGAAGGGCCTTAGTCAGGGAGGTGACCAAGAACCCAATGGTCACTCTGTCAGAGCTCCAGAGGTCCTCTGTGGAGAGAGGAGAACCTTCCAGAAGGACAACCATCTCTGCAGCAATCCACCAATCAGGCCTGTATGGTAGAGTGGCCAGACGGAAGCCACTCCTTAGTAAAAGGCACATGGCAGCCCGCCTGGAGTTTGCCAAAAGGCACCTGAAGGACTCTCAGACCATGAGAAAGAAAATTCTCTGGTCTGATGAGACAAAGATTGAACTCTTTGGTGTGAATGCCAGGTGTCACGTTTGGAAGAAACCAGGAACCGCTCATCACCAGGCCAATACTATCCCTACAGTGAAGCATTGTGGTGGCAGCATCATGCTGTGGGTATGTTTTTCAGCGGCAGGGACTGGCAGACTAGTCAGGATAAAGGGAAAAATAACTGCAGCAATGTACAGAGACATCCTGGATGAAAACCTGCTCCAGAGCGCTCTTGACCTCAGACTGGGGCGATGGTTCATCTTTCAGCAGGACAACGACCCTAAGCACACAGCCAAGATATCAAAGGAGTGGCTTCAGGACAACTCTGTGAATGTCCTTGAGTGGCCAGCCAGAGCCCAGACTTAAATCCAATTGAACATCTCTGGAGAGATCTTAAAAATGGCTGTGCACCGAGGCTTCCCATCCAACCTGATGGAGCTTGAGAGGTGCTGCAAAGAGGAATGGGCGAAACTGGCCAAGGATAGGTGTGCCAAGCTTGTGCCATCATATTCAAAAAGACTTGAGGCTGTAATTGCTGCCACAGGTGCATCGACAAAGTATTGAGCAAAGGCTGTGAATACTTATGTACATGGGATTTCTCAGTTTTTTTATTTTTAATAAATTTGCAAAAACCTCAAGTAAACTTTTTTCACGTGGTCATTATGGGGTGTTGTGTGTAGAATTCTGAGGAAAAAAATGAATTTAATCCATTTTGGAATAAGGCTGTAACATAACAAAATGTGGAAAAAGTGATGCGTTGTGAATACTTTCCGGATGCACTGTATGCGCAAGACACTCCTCATTAAACGTTTTTACTATTCAGTGATTCCCAGATCTGTAGCCGATTTGTATTATTGATTTCCAAAAAGCAATGTGAGTAAAAGCGTGTGCTGCATAACTAATCACAACTGTCTTCTGCAATTTAAGGAAAGCCTCGGGATTTCTGTGTTAATGAGACAAAAAAAGTTGTAAAGAAACTTGGCGAATTCATCCAGAGGTGAACATAAAGATCAGTCAAGTACTGACAAGAAGGAGCAGCTGGATAAGCACATCTGGTGCCAAACTTTCAAAAAAGCACCTGACTTTGTCAGCAACATCCTTTCCTTGTGAATGCATCTTATCAAAGGCTGCGCGTCGGGGTTGGGGGGGGTAAAAAAGTAATCTTCAGAACTGCAACACAACAGAGTAAATCATTGATGTAAATAGAATTATTGAAAGACTAAGCTTTTGTCGTTTCTGTATTCTTAAACCATCTTCCAGTTCCACAATCCCCCACAGTCACTGTCACGTTTAACATTTCCTGCTCCTCACCTGTCTTGTTACCCAAAACAGCAACACTCAGTTTCACTCAAGGATTTATCGTCCTTCCTTTCATAGACATAAAATACGACACACATTTCCTCTACATACGTGTCCAATAATAATAGTAAACTGGCAGGTGCCTTGTCTCCCATTACGTGAGCTCGTCTGCCACCCCTCAGTTGCACTGGCACATGTTACACTGGGGGGCAAATGCAATGGAGAATACCGACAATGTACACCTTCAGAAGTGGAATAAATCGACTGTATAAGTACAACATTTCAGATAAACGATGAATTTTGTTAATCATAAACAATGCAACATAACTATTATATGTGTTGTTACTTTTTTATTTATTCTCACCAAACATTACATATCTACATGGGAATTGAACATGAGTAATATGTTTAAAAATCATTCTCACTAAAATACACTATCAAAATATATTAATGAGCAAACAGACACATTGGCCTTTAGGAAATATCAAAAAGCGTGTGCATTGTCATTTAGGACAGAATGCATTGTTAACGTGACGCACTCTCTACTGACGCGATATCATGAAAAAAAAGAAACAGCACAGTCCATGCAAACTCATAATCTCCTTGGTTTTTGACCTTATGATTAAGTGTCAATATCAAATCAATAAAGTCATTTTAAGAAGATGACAAGTCTGCTATAGTCGGTTCAATTAACACTCCTTTTAAAAAGTTTGCTTATACAAAATATAAAACAGAATCTCAATGATACGGGACTCGCAAGTAGTAACTAATAATATGTGACACTGAGAAATTAATGTGTTTTGTGGACTTGGAAAAGGCATACGACCGTGTCCCTCGGGGAATCCTGTGGGGGGTACTCCGAGAGTATTGGGTACCGGCCCCCCTGATAAGGGCTGTTCGGTCCCTGTACGATCGGTGCCAGAGCTTGGTCCGCATTGCCGGCAGTAAGTCGAACCCGTTTCCAGTGAAAGTTGGACTCCGCCAGGGCTGCCCTTTGTCACCGATTCTGTTCATAACTTTTATGGACAGAATTTCTAGGCGCAGCCAGGGCGTTGAGGGGGTCCGGTTTGGTGGGCTCAGGATTGGGTCACTGCTTTTTGCAGATGATGTTGTCCTGTTTGCTTCATCAGGCCGTGATCTTCAGCTCTCTCTGGATCGGTTCGCAGTCGAGTGTGAAGCGGCTGGGATGAGAATCAGCACCTCCAAATCCGAGACCATGGTCCTCAGCCAGAAAAGGGTGGAGTGCCCTCTCAGGGTTGGTAGCGAGATCCTGCCCCAAGTGGAGGAGTTCAAGTATCTCGGGGTCTTGTTCACGAGTGAGGGAAGAATGGAGTGTGAGATCGACAGGCGGATCAGTGCGGCATCCGCAGTAATGCGGGCTCTGCATCGGTCTGTCGTGGTGAAAAAGGAGCTGAGCCGTAAGGCGAAGCTCTCAATATACCAGTCGATCTATGTTCCTACCCTCACCTATGGTCATGAACTATGGGGCTTCACTACGCCCATCACTACTGAACACCGCGGAGGGACAAAACTAAATCAAAGCGCCGTACGTGTGGAATGGCCGTTTCCCCGATGTCTGCGATTCGAGAAGGAAACGACAAAAGGAACACATGAAGATGAATGATCAGGCGCCAGCGACGTGGCTGGGTGGTACGAATTAAAATTTGGGACTCAGGCACATGAAGTGAACCGCAGATACCAATGAACAGAAACATCACGCGGGTGGCCACAGGAGGATTCACTCGAGCAACGTTCGGCGGGGGCCTAACTAACGAACACGAACGCGCCGCTCGCCACTCATTCAAATCGCGCGCGGCGATTCTAAGGGAGCGAATCAAAACTCACACATCCATAAAGTGCATCCACAAAATCAATAGCACTTACTGTCTGCCTCTGAGCGATTGGATTGGATTGTTTCTGAACTCGTTCACACTTCTCTCAACAGTCTTGCATCCGTAGTGCTTCACAAAAGCGAGACAGTGGCAGCGTGGCTACAGTAGCTGTCGCGTTGAATGACGTCATCCAGCGGGCAACATAAGATCATGTGACAGTTTAGCGAGCCTGCGCGCTGCCTGAAGAGAGGCTGGGTGGCTCAGTGTCCGGCTGCCTTATGGGAGCCCCTTAAATCAACAGAGTCAACGAAGGAGCTGCGGTTGTTTAGGGCTGCCACAGAGCCGTTTGATTTTCTGATCATGGACTGAATTTATTTTTTTTTTTCGCTTTTGATTTCTTGTAAATAGCTCTTGTAAAATTTAGTAAAACTTCTTGGTATCTTTTTTTTTTTTTTTTGATACAATAATATATATATATATATATATATATATATATATATATATATATATATATATATATATATATATCATAATAAGAAACTTCCATCCCTCCAGGATAAGTATAGGTCCCTCCTCTCTGTCTTCTCTATATCTGTGCTATCTCCAAAGAAATCCGTTTTAATTATATACTCTGAAAGAAATGTTCACAAGCTTTTCTCTACCTTTAAATCTCTCTTAAGTCCAAGTCTGCTCCAAGACCTTTGTCATTCTTTCCTGATGATTTTACTTCTTTTTTCTCTTTCAAGTTCACCAAAAGACACCAAAGACATCTTCTGAGTCTCCTCTGTGTCGTTCTCCTCTTTCATCCTTCCCTACTCTAAATGACTCGGACATTTTTGACTCCGACCTGTGCTCTGGACCCCATTTCTTTAAACCTTTCTGCAGTCTATCTCTCCTTCCTTCATCCCCATATCTCTTATCTTTTCAATGCCTCACTGACCCCCAGTATCTTCTCTACTGATTTCAAGATGTCTTGTTGAACCCTTATACTCAAAAACCCTCTCTCATCCCATCTGCCCTTGAGAATTACCATCCTGTGTCCATTCTGACATTTCTTTCCAAAACCCTAGAACTCATAGTTCATAAACACCTCTCTTCATTTCTCTCTGACTATAATCAACTAGATCTACTTCAGTGTGAATTATCCAAGGGTCCCTCTACTGAGACTCCACTGCTTTCAGTCACAAATGCTCTTAGATCTGCTCGAGCTCCTTCTCCCTCCTCTGTCCTCATCCTCCTTGCCCGTTCATCAGCCTTTGTTATGGTTCACCACCCCTGCTATCTCTTCTCCTAATTAAATTGGAATAAGTGGCTCTGCTTTGAACAGGTTCAAGTCCTCCCTCTCAGACCGATCCTTTTTGTGTCTCCTGGTCTAACTCCTTGTCTTCTTGACAGAACATTTCTACAGATGTGCTTCAAGGACTGGTGTTGGGTTCACTTTTCTTTTCCTTGTACAGTTGTTCCTTTGTCAATGTTATTTCATCTCACCATCTTCTCCTACCACCTCAGTGGTGGGGACTCACAGATCTCCTCTCATTTCTCTCTTACAGTCCACTGCTTTCAGCCGAGATCTTCAGTTGCCTCCCTGCCATCTCAATCTGAATGAATGATCAGTACCTTAAAGTGAGGATCTGATCAAAGACTTTGTAATCAGAACAAGTAAGAGAACACTTTTCAAATATACTGTAAATAAAGTGGAAGCATACAAAAAACATTATTTTCATCTGACTGTAAAATTGCCTTTCATTTTGAAAAATAACATTATATTTTACAGTTTATTATTGTTTATATTTTGAATTAGATATTTATGGGCCACAGAAATCTATTAAGGGCTTGAATCCAACAACATCTCTGTATTATTTTTTTAATCCTTTTTATGTGTAAATTTGCTTTGTTGTGTAATAAAAATTAGGAAAGTAACCTGCTTAATAAAGCCCTGAAGACACAGCCTATGATGAATCTCGGCAGAACAACAAAGTATTTCCATAATATTCTCATTATGGTCAACTAATGTGGAACTGAACTGACAATACAGCCCTGTCAGCGGTGGATCGGTACGCTCAGTTCAGATCGGGCCGTGCTGTAAAGTGGAGTTTATTTTATTTTCTTCATTAAGCACATGTGCAGTGTGTCACATCAGCTCAAATATGATATCACACACTCCATAAATTATTAATGCTTGTGTTAAACAGATTGGTCAGCACCGTAAACTGTGTAATGAAGCAGAATTTCAATACGCATGTGTGCAGATCAGGTGGGCAACACAGATCGGGTAGTGGCAATGGGTCCAGCTGAAGGGGTCTGCAATTGAGTAGGTCACTGGACAGCCAAATGGAGCACAGTGTTTTGTCACCTGGTTTACTGGACTTAAGTCAGATAAATCCTCCCTCAACTCTGACCTTCACCATAATGTAACCGGGTGTCATCACTGATGTATAATATAAAGCAACACCCTCCTCAATGGAGTGGAGCTCTGGAGGTCCGCACTAAGAGTCTGTTGAAAAAGTTGAATGTAAGATTAGGATAAGAAGTGCTGGCATCAAGAAAGACATTTGGTGTTTTATCGATTCATCCTGCTTTATCAAACTGTACTACTGTAGCACAAACTGACAGACCTGTGGTCTCCTACCACACACAGAGTCAGAAACTTTAACGGCTGAAAGAAATCCCCACAAAATAAGGAAGAAACTAACTGTGTGCAATGAAGAGACTTGTATTATGATTATTATTTTATTTTTTTGTACACGCCTCATAGCTGTATTTTAGATAGATAGATAGATAGATACTTTTGTAACAATTTTGAAAAACCCCTAACAAAGCACAGCTTGAAAGCATAAAGGTGCATGCATGTAGTAAATCAGTTATTTGAAGGATCATATGAATAACAGCAAGTAATCACAGATTTAAAAACATGTTGCTGATTGGTAAACCACTGAAAATCTGGATGTCAGGTCACAAACACCATGCAAACGGTTCAAAGACTCCTTCAAGCACTTCATAAAAATGAACAAAAACTCCAGACAAATGTCGCACATCACTGTTATAAACTCAGGCAGTGTGATTCTATCGACATGTTATCAAACATGGAGTAACTGTGTTGTGAGCATGTGCAGTAATCCTAAACAGCACAGCTCGACAGATAGCATGTTACAATAAAGTACTGGTCATAAAAAATACAGCAAAACCTCCATTGGAGAAGTCTAGTCAGAAATAGTGACCATATATAAAAATGAGAATAGCTACAGAAGAAGATCTGAAAAGGTGAATATGTGCCATGAACATCGTGAACACGTGTCTTGTTATAAACAGATTCAGTTTCCACATCTGGCTCATGAGAACTTCATAGTAATGATGAAGCACTCATGTTGAGCACTAATAGAAAAGAAAATGAAATGAAGGAATGTGATTGTCAACAACCTGCTACTCAAACATTTATGCCACTCCATACAGTTAAAGAGTCCACACAGACAGCCTGCTGCAGCTTTGGCAGGACATCACACAGCACAGGAACATCAGAACAATCCAGATGAGAACAGGCCATTCAGCTTAACAAAGCTTGTCAGTCCTATCTGCTGAATTCTTCTAAAATAACATCAAGTCGAGTTCTGAAGGTTCCTAAGGTCCTCCTGTCAACCACACTACTTGGTCACTTATTCCATGTCTCTGTGGTTCTCAATGTGAAGAAAAACTTCCTAATGTTTTTGTGACATTGACCTTTAACAAGTTTCCAACTGTGTCCCCATGTTCTTGATGAACTCATTTTAAAGTCACAGTTTTGATCCACTGGACTAATTCCCTTCATCATTTTAAACACTTCAGTCAGGTCTCCTCTTAATCTTCTTTTGTTTAAACTGTAAAGGCTCAGCTCTTGTAATCTTTCCTCATAACTCATCCCCTGTAGCCCTGAATCAGCCGAGTTGCTCTTCTCTGGACCTTTTCTAGCGCTGTTATGTCCTTTTTGTAGCCTGGAGAACAAAATTGCACTCCCAGCCTATTAAAATGGTGGTCCACTGGCCACCTGCAGTCCAGAAGCAACCTCTGATTGCCCAGCCAGTTTTATCCAACCAGAAACACAGAGAAAAACTGATAAAGACACATTTTGTAAGTGGTCAGAAATTCCTCCAGAAATTCCTACAATAGTACAGAACATGAATACAACAGTCTGTGGAGTCCAGCAACATTCAACCCACAATGCAGTGCGTTTTTGTGTAACTCGAGGTGGGGTTAGCAGTCTATGATACTGTGACCACCAGTCCAACTTAAGGTTGATATTCTTTGATTTTAGAAATTCTGTATTTGTAATTTTAAACTATCAAGCACAATATTATGTAGTACAGGTCACCAGTGCAAGTGGCACAATGGTAGCTCCGCTGCCGCCATTAAGGAGATCATGGGTTCGTGTCCTGGGACCTCCTTATGTAAAGTTTGTAAAGCAGTGAGAGTTGTAAGTAAAATACTATGTAAATGTAAAGAATTATTATTATAATTATACTTGACAGTTTGTCAATTTCAAATTTTAAAATGTTATGTGTTTTCAACAAATAAACAAACATGTAGCGCTAGGACTCACGGCCTCTGTGTTCCTTCACAGTCCTTCAGACTTGATCCGAATTCAATGTATGCGTACTGCCACCTTTATGTTATTAAACCAGTCACCACCCGCGTGACTGTCTTTGAACTGGACATCACAGAGTGACAAAGGAGAAACAAAGGCAGACATGAAAGAGCCGTATGTGTGGAATGGCCGTCTGCTCAAGTTCGGCGATTTGAGAAGGAAACGATTAAAGGAATACAAGGAGAGAAATGAATAGGAGCCGGCGGTGAGACTGGGTGCTACAAACTAAAATTTGGGACTCAGCCACGTGAAGTGAACCGCAGATACCAATGAACAGCAGCGGTAGGCGGGTGGGCACAGGGGGATTCCAGTCACTCAGGTGGTGATTTAAACAAACCTCCTGTGTGTCCCCTCAGAGTGCAGTAGCCATTGTATTCACGTGTGTTAGTCGCTGTTATTACTTGTCATGGCTTCGTGCACTGTAAGAAGATGCTATATAGTGCCCAACCCAAAACAGATTGGACACAGGAGGCAAGTGTAACATAAACCAAATACTTTTCATTTTCTTCCCCTGTGGGCGCACATCTTCCCTGTGACCCACAGGCAATACAAAATCCCAAGCACAAGCACACCACTCATGCACCGCACTTTCTTTTCCTCCTTGGCACCACCACTCCTTCCAAGCAACCTTGTCCTCCTCCACCCGACTCTGGCCGCTGAGTGGTGGTCGCTGGCTCCTTTTATAGTTCACCTTGAAGTGCTCCAGGTGCTTGATCACCGAGTTCAGGCTGCACTTCCGGGTGTGATGTATATGCTGCCCACACGGGATCAGGAGTCCCAATTACAGCACCCCCTGGCAGTGCCTGCGGGACCCAACAGGGCTGCACCCAACTGCAATTCCCAGGGAGCCCTGCGGGAACACGATGCACCGCACCACCACAGGGGGGGCGGCCATCTAGCGTCCAGGGGGAGGTATTGCAGTGTCCAGGGCTGCTCCCCCTGAATACAGTGTGCAGGGGTGTCCCAGCTGGGCATGGATGCCAGCCACCTGCCACAGCGCCGAGAGCTTTGAGAGCAGTGATAGTGCTTGGCTAATCTGTTAAATACACTTTTGTGATGTGCCTGGGTCATATGTGACCAAAATATTTATTTTATTTCAAAAGGGAAACAAATGTTATTGCTAATACTGTGGACATTTTTTTATTTTATGAACTTTGAAATACATCTGGGTCAGATGTGAGCAAAATGTTTATATGTTTTAATTTCAGAAGTTGAAAAAAAAAAAAACAGCATTGCTAATACTTCAGATTCTGTTCAGTTGTAGCTTTTAAATTGTTTTTAATGCTCTTTTTGATGTGCCTGTGCCAGATGTGACCAAATTTAAAAGAGTAACAATGAATAAACATGACTTGTTTTTCAGCACATTCATTTGTGTTGGTTTAAAATGTGTCTGTTGTTTACTGGCCACTGAAAATGTCTGGCCCAGCTAAATTTCTTGTGTACACAGGACTCCAGATGAGGCCTCACCAGTGTGTTATAAAGCCTGAGCAGAACCTCCTGTGACTTGAACTCCACACATCAAGGTGCTATATAACCTGAACACCGTCGGGAAGTCAATAGCTTCCTAAATCCTTCTCATAAGGTGGACTTTACATTTTTGGACCTCCCCAGCATTACACCTTGTGTACAAAGGAGAGTGAAATATCTTATAAAAGACTTACTAATAGGACTGGGCACTCTTAAAATAATAATAATGGCACTTTACCGGGATGTGTGGTTCCTCATAGACCACTGCTTGAACATGAACCATTTCATTCATTTACATATCAAGTGGGCTCTTTAGGCTTTAAAAAGGCCCCTGTGAGGCCAAAACAGAATATCAGACTACCTAGCAGGGCACTGAGAGGTCAGGAAAACCTGAAATTAGCCTGTGGTTACTGGATGAAGGGAGAGACCTTTTAAAATCAGGAAGCCATTGGGATTCCACATATCTACTTCATATATTCATAATGTGATACATTATATCACATATATGAATATATATACATAATATATACATAATAGTGAGACAGATATATAGAGTGGACAGGCACTATAAGATAGATAGATAGATAGATAGATAGATAGATAGATAGATAGATAGATAGATAGATAGATAGATAGATCTAAATCAAAAGTTCTTTCCGGAACCTTCATACAGTATGGATTTGGAAACTAACAATGACTCCTTTACAGCATCACTCAGAAGAATCACTTTGGCACCTTTATTTTTAAGCGTGGGGCTACAGTTCATGTATTTTTCATAGATGTACAATAAATAAATACATTTCCGTTGTGAAAATATGGTTCCTCCAAGCATTTTATGAGAAAATCTTCTTCTTATTATTATTTTTGTTTTGTATATATATTTTTTGAATTTGGATTTACTTAATATGGAAATTATTGACAATCAGAGAAAAAGCAGTTGTTTTACTAAAGATGAACCTTTTAGCACAAAGTGTCTGAGCGCCTCTTCTCGATGCTTTGTACTTCAAACTTGTTTCGTTCAGTGAGGAGACGCCGCACAATTCATAACAAGGCGCGTCACGAAGTGGGCGTGGTTAGAATGTCGACAAGAATATCCGACAGAGAGACACGAGAGCGCAGTGCAGTAAGTCAAGTCGTGGATAACGTCAGGCACGCTTTTATGTACGTACGCATTTTCTCGAGGTATTTAGTTTTGCAAATGCCGTTTGCTACAATAGTTTAAAAAGTCATCTGATCAGCTTTATAAGTTTCGCTTTAACATTTGCGGTATTTTCGTATAACGACTAGACGACCGTCGCTAGTAATCGCCGCATTAACGTGACTCGGGAGATTCGCTGTGACTTTTATAATAATTTATTTATGCTTCCATACTGTTAACAAGCGATCAGAGTCCTGCGCGCTCTGATACACTTGAAAGCTCCACGCATACGCATAAATCATAAGGCTTTTGACCCACCGCCCATCCCTAAGTGCTCGCAATCAAAAGGTTGTGAACATGCATAGTAATCCTAGTCTGACCTCCTGTACAAATCGACGTTTTAATTTCGCCTTCAACTGTTTAGCAAACTGTCATGTGTAGCTATGGTCGCGTGCGGCTGACGTCATCCAGGGCGACGGCTACTGAAGCCACGCTGCCTTCCCGCATTGTAGCGACAGCTGCACGAGAGGAAGACCGGTTGGGGTAAGGAAGGAGTTTCAACGAGGTTAGAACGTTTTCCGGGTTTTGACGGCGCACTTTAGATATGTGTGAGTTTTAATTCGCTTCATTTAGACATACAGCACGCGACTTGAGTGACGGGCGCGCGGCGCGTTCTTCAGCCCAGCAGCGATCTTTACTCGAGTGAATCCCCCTGTGGCTTCCCACATGCTGTTGCTGTTCATTGCTGTTTGTCTTTGATTCACTTCACTCGGTCGAGTCCCATTTTTACTGTAAAGCACCGACAAACAACTTACTTCATACATCAAAAGACCGGAGTCTCTTTAGGATGTTCGGTGTGCTGTGGCCCTTTTTGAACTGCGCCACTTTGTTGTCAGACCGGGCCAGTTTGTAGTTCATGTGAACCCCCAGGTACTTGTAGCTCTTTGGCGTGCCTAAAGTCCACCAGCGGCTCCTTTGTCTTACTGATGTTGAGTTGCAGAGCACGCAGAGGCCTGCAGTGTTAGGGGAGGACTGGACTGACAAGAATGAGTCAAACCTGTTGAAGATCTGCTTCAGTTCATTCGCTCTGTGCTTGTTACACTCCTCTGCATGTTTTACAGCTGCCAGTGATGATCCTCACCCCATTCCAAACTTCCTTCATGTTGTTTTGTTGTAACTTGTGGTCATGTTTGTCTCTGTAGTGGGATTTCCACTCACAGACCTGCCTCTTCAGCTCTGACTGCACCCGCTTGATTTCCTTATCTCCAGACCTGCAGGTTCTCTTCTTCATATTCATTAGGCTTTCAATTTTTTTGTGATCCATCGTTTGTTGTTTGACAAACCACACACTGCCTTTGTGAGGACTGTGCTATCCACACAAAGCTTGATGTGATCTGTGATACAGTAACTGAGACCCTCCGTGTCCTGGCTGTGTGACTCACATAGCATATCCCACTCAGTGTTCTCAAAGGCATTCTTCAGTGCCTCCTCGGCCGTTGGTGTCCATTCCTGAATGGTCCTGGTGGTGATTGGCAGCTGCAGGACAATGAGTTTATATGTGGGTATGAGCTGTAACAAGTTACAGTCTGATTGGCATAAAGGTGGCAAAGCACCAGAGTTATATGCCTCTTTAACATTGATGCACAGCAAGTCCAGGGTCTTGTTTTCCTTTGTTGTATGGTCCACAAAATGCTAAAAAATCAGTGAGGGTGGAGGAAAGTGAAACAGGGTCAAACACCACAAAAACTTTGATGAATGCACAGGGGGGATGGTCATTAGAGAGTTTGCTTATTACAGAATATACTCTGTCTGTTGTGATTGCCACATCTGCCGAGGGGAGATATAAACTATCGGCACAATGGCATGTGAAAACTCTCAGCATATACAGTGATCCCTCGCTATATCGTGCTTCGTCTTCGCGGATGTCTGCGGTCTACAGTACGTGCGCTTCCTCAGTTGATTTGCCCATTTGAATTCAAACAAGGGACGCATTTGAATTCAAACAAGGGACGCTATTGGCGGATGGCTGAGAAGCTACCCAATCAGAGCCTTCGGTTAAGTTCCTGTGTGCTGCTGATTGGCTCAGCGACGGAGTGCTGCATTAACCAGGAAGTCTAATCTCACTCATTCAACATTAACACACGTTACTGCTACTGCTGCAGGATCCGTGTCCAAGCGCCAACAGAAGATACAAATGATTGCAGAAAAGGTAAAAGTTTTGGATATGTTGAAGGAAGGAAACGGCTACACCGCTGCAGGACACCATTACAGCATCAATGAGTCCACGATTCTTTTTATTTAAAAAGGAGGAAAAGCATATAAGATCTACGGCCGCAGTGTCCTTTAACCAGGGTGCAAAACGAGTTGCAAGTGGACGTGATAAGGCAGTAGTCTGGATGGAATCTGCTTTAGAGATTTGGATTGAAGAGTGATGGAAGAATTACAACGGCGGTGCTAAACAGTCGCCTGAAGAGGCTCCTTTAGAAGAGCTGTAACGCTATCCTTTGTAGTGCAGTAAAATTAAACTCATCGTTATCGGACAAGTCGTTGTGTCATTGTTGGTGAGTAACCATAATTAATTATTTACGTTCAGTACTTATTACATGTACATAGTTTAGTGTCACTGTATACAATTTTTCTTGCATTGTACGTATTTATTGCTGGTGGCCTGTCTGTCGTAATGGCTGTAACATATGTGATATCGGAGACGCTCTTTATCTTTAAAATAATATTTAGGTTTTACTGTATGTAAACTGTGTTTACATACATAATTTCAATGAATCTTACCTAATATCTAAGAGAATAGAAAGGGTTTATGCTGTATAATTGTGCGTGAAATGTTTCTAATAGTGTGGGAGAGTTTATAAGGGCTTAAAATACAGTATATAAAAATAACCATATAAACATGGTTTCTACTTCTCGGATTTTCTTATTTCGCGGGTGGCTCTGGAACGCAACCCCCGTGATGCAGGAGGGATTACTGTAATATGATTGTAAGGCCCTCCCCAGAGGCACTACATTCATGTCCGGTTCTTTAATAGTTATGTTTCTGGTGTTGCGCCATTTTTTCATTCACAACAATGGCAAGTCCACCTTCTTTCTTCCTACCGCTTTCACTTCTGCTTCTGTCCACCCAAACGATTTTAAATCCATCCAATGCACCCACAGAGTCTGCTGTTTCAGCTCTAAGCCTCGTCTCACTGAAGCACATGAGGCTGCTGAGTTTGTATTCCCTTGGGCTCCTGACCAGTGTTGAGAGCTCATCCATTTTATTCACCAGTGACCTTACATTGCTCATGATGACAGAAGGCAGCTATGGTCTCTGCTTCTTCTCTTGTTGTGGAGTCGACACCTGCTCTCTTTTCCTCATCGTCCACTCTGTAGCTCTGCTGGCAGCCCAGCGATTAGATCAAGCACTTTAGGAGACAAAGGGCGCAGGTCCAGCAGTTGCTGTCGCAGGTAGGCGAGTCAAACCTTCCTCACCACTTTGGTTATCCAAGTTCTGCAGAAAAAAAATAAATACAAACAAAGGTAAGCAAACATGGGTGCTGCTGTTACACGTGGCCATTCGTGGTACCAATGGATGTTGATTTTTAAAATCCATGCATTGCTTGAATGGACAATTACTGGTATATGAAAGCTAAACCAGTAATGCCTGTTAGTGAGTATTAGATAAGCTAATAGAGGTTTGTGGTTTGTGTTGCTGCCTCACAGTTCTAGCTGACTGAATTTGAGTCTCAGCCTGTTTTTTAAGTCTCTAAGCAGTTTCCATGTCTGCTCTTTTATTCTTATTTTCTCCACTTCTCTAAAGATGCTCAGGTTTAGAGGCCTGGCAAATCTAACTTGTCTTGGTGTGGTTGTGGACTTGAATGTGAGTGTACCCTACGGTGGTCTATAGCTGGCTCCTGACTTGTACAGGTACTCTGGTTTTCGTCACAAATCCCAATAACTTCTGTTTATATTTGTTTTGTACTGGACTATGGTTGTGAGGTGGAAGCTCAGTCCAATTTGGTGAATGCTACATGTGACTTTATCATGCAGAGCCCAACCAGGCTGTGTGGGTCACCCCTGTGTACCACTCTTCGGTGAACACCACTGTTAGGCCTGGCATCCCTTTTCTTGACATATTTAATACAAGGGTTAATAATGAGATGTTCTTTGTCTGGCTGCTCCAGTGATGATTACCCTTAGCAAACTGGTCCTTCAGGATATCACATCCCCAGAAAATGAAGACTGAGGCACACGAGACCTCCACCATGGCAACATCACAATATTGAGAGGTGCTGCTATTAAATAGGAGTTTATTACTATGACAATTAGTAAACTGTTTATGATGATGTATGTCTGTGTGAAACATTTACTTCCACAAGATGAAGTTGATAAATGTGAAACTTGTTGCTTCCAGTTGTTGAAAATGGCAATACAATTCTGTTTTATATTTTAACATGAAACCTGTAAACGTTCATTAAGACTTGTGCCATTTAGCTGCTGTACCCCGTCATCAAGCCCCCTTTGTTCAGTTTATTTTGTTAACCCTCTGTTGACACCTAATATCTCAGTCATATACGTTATATGAGCCAAGTTCTGTTTTCACTTTTATATGTTCAGTTAATTTGAAAATATGTTACATTTATTCTGTAGCTCAAGATTAGTTTATATATTAAGAATAGGGCTAGATAATTATTCATTTCTAATGGGGTATTGTTACTTTAAGAAGGGGTGCTGGGTAGCAGGAAATAGGAAGTTATTGTGTGGATTAATAAGGCCATGGAAACACTCGGTTTTCTTACCTTGTCTGTGTTGAGTTTCATTTTGACTCTGGAAAATAAACATTTGTTTTTATTAAATAACGGAGTGGATTAATGTGAAATGCCAAGGACTGGACATGCGTAAGTTCCTGCCATAGCCACACGTTGTTTCTCACCTACAGTTGTATTTTCTTTATTTGTTGTGTTGACTCTGTGGCACTGAGCAGTTCAGTTCAGTTCTTCTTCTTGTTTTGTAATTTGTGTAAAGTGCCTTTTGATGTTGTCTGCTGTAGGAAATGTTAATTGACCACTCAGTTAATTATCAGTTTTAGCTAATGCTGGTAATTTAATTAAAACAATTAACAACACGGCCACAAAGGGACAACTAATTAATTTAAGTTCAGTGAGGCCTCTCTGTTTCACTTTTCCAGCTGGCAAGATCTGTACAAGTCATGAATGATGCCCATAAATCGGTGAAATTCTACATTAAACAACCTCACTGTCTCTGTTGTTGTTCCCGCAGTAATCGACTATTTACTCATAACACAAACACACTGCAATAAACAAAATAATATCCTTTGCTTATAGCATAAGGATAATCAAAGATGGATACATGCAAATATAGACGATAATAGATGATGAATAATAATAGACATAAAACTACATTAGCATAGTTGAACTTTTTCTCTCCTATAGATAAAGGTGCATGACTTATGAATTCTGATTTTTCAGTTCCAGTTGTTCAGATAACTGCCTTCTTTATCTTGTCATAAAGCTTTTGTTGCCTGCGCGGTGGCGTTCATTTGCTATTAGTTCGTCTACACTGCCTTACCGGCCACGCAGTTTGTGTCTGCTACAGTGAGATGTGGCTCTGCACTTTCTGTCTGAGTTTAGGGAGAAATGTTTAACAGAAAGAAATGATCCTTCACAAGGTTATTACCTTCAGTTTTAGTGACACCAGTGCTATAACACATTAGCTTCTTTGTTTTAGCAATTAATTCACACTTTAAAGTTCTCAAAATCAAAGCAGGTGTACTTACAGTTTGACGTGAGTGAGGCTTTGTTCCTTTCTCGGTTGGCTTCCTCCAAACTCGTGGAACGATCTTCAGCCTGCTTTCTTTTGTTTTAGGAGCTTGCCTCCTTTTCCGTCTTGGTGACACCTTCTGCCGTTTCTTTTGAGGGTCAACAAGTCTTGTCAGTCCTCTTGTTCTTAGGAACGTCATGTCTTCTGAGCAAATGATGATTAGTTATTTGCCGTATCAATAAAGATGAATGTGTGGCCTTTAAGATTCCATCTCAGCTTGTGCACTAGCTATTCTTCAGCAAGGTTTGGGCTAATGTCACCCTCATCCAACTCCAGTGCAGACAAGTTTGCCACCTTTCCAATCGAGCACAGTTGCCCCTCAGAGTAAAGCAAATGCTCCAACCTCTGTTAAGGCCAAACCTTGTAAGTTATGGACAGCTATGGACAGGCTGAGAGCTGTAAGCTTGATGAGATTATCTGTGTCTTATAAGTGTTTTTAAAGGATGGAATAGAGGCCTTGAGATTGGTTTCTTGAGTTTGCATAAGTCCATCCTCTTGACTGACCACTGGTGCAAAGTGCTGTCCATCAGTGTTACTCCTCCTTGATTTATGGCCCTTTGTTTGAACTTGAGTGTCCATCTTGTGCCTCTGAGAGACACCCCTGCATGTTAACATGGTCTGGTATCGATTGTCTTATCAGGTAAGGCATGAAGGCTGCATTCAGGTGAGAGGCCCGTCCACGGAAACAGATTTTTTAGCTGGCAATACGAGTGTCTGGCAGCAGCATTTTAAAACAGGACTTGTGTTCTAGCCGTGTTAAAAATGGTAATGTCAGTCTGTCCTACACTGCTGATGACAAAGCCATTCAAAATAAAGATGGGTTGATTGTCGTACCGTACACTGGCCTGTCCCAAACTGTTCATTATCCCTTTGTCTGTAAATACGTTTTCACAACTCTTGACAATTGGTAGCCAAAATTCATTATTCAGATTGAAAACCTTCTCTTCAGTATTTACGCCTGAAAACTAGTGATCCTCTATAAAGCTGTTTCTTTTTCCTTTCCGAGCTGATAAAGATCAATCTATTCATCCATCCATACGAGTCTAAGTATTAAAGAATTTGTTTTTTAGATGCTTTGCTTTTTGCAGAAATCCTTGTTGGACATGACTTAAGAAATTGGCTGGGTGACTTTGAATGTGCAGAGAATGTATTCTTCTTGTTATTGAAAACAGCAGGATGTTGACTTCCTCTATCAGAAAATTCTTTTTCAGATGTTTCCTGGACCCTGCGTGGAGTTTGCGTGTGCTCCCTGTGTCCGTGTGTTTCCTCCTCTCTTAAAACATGCAGATTAGCTGGATAGGCAATGCTAAATTGGTCCTACGGTCTACATGTGCATGTGTGTCCATCCTGTGTCTGATCAGTGCCCAGTTCAGGTGTTGTTCCTGCCTTGTACCCATTGATTGCTTTTAAGAGTAAATGGATGGATGTTTCTTGGAGCAGCTTATATTGAGACTAGCAAAATACCCGCGCTTTGCAGCGGCGAAGTACTGCTTTAAAATTTTAAATAATAAACTGAGGGAAAATGTACCAATAATTATTTGTTAAGGATCTCTTTGTATACCACGTTGTCAGTTCGCCCCTCTGGTTTTAATATGACCAAGATGTGCGCTGAGCTTATTCTTGAGCATGCAATGTATAGTTGGCCATGTGAAAAGCAATCTTGCCTCAAATCAATGCCAACCTTTTTTTGGGTCTGTCCCTGAGACTTATTAATTGTCATTGTGAAGCAGAGCCTTACTGGAAATTGTAGGCGTTTGAATTGAAATGGGAGATCAGGGGGTATAACGGGGATGCCAGGAATAAAAACTCTCTCCCCTGTGCCACCGCCAGTAAAAATAGTTGCCTCAATTAGGTTCTTTTGCAAGCATGTGACCTGAAGTCTCGTGCCATTACAAAGTTTCGGTGGCTGTAAGTTTCTTAGTAACATTATTGGTGCCCAAACCTTCAAAATTAGGTTATGCTCAGGAGTGCCTGGAGGATTCAGAGTGTGGACGAGCTGCAGGCTATGGACGTATATATGTACGTAAGTAGGATTTAGTTAGCGTTGGGAACCCGCGTACCAAATTTCTTGAAGATGGGCCCATTAAGTAACAAAGACCGTTGGAAAGTTCAATATGGCGGCGTGTATCTCTCTCTCTCTCTCTCTCTCGCGTGCGGACGTGCGTGTGTCTCTCTCTCTCTCTCTCGTGCGCGGGCGAGTGTCTCTCTCTCTCTCTTTCTCTGGTGCGTGTCTCTCTCTCTCTCTCTCTCTTTTGTGTCTCTCTCTCTCGCGCGCGTCTCTCTGTCTTTCTCTCGCGCGTGTCTCTCTCTCTCTCTGTCTTGCGCGCGCGTGTCTCTCTCTCTGTCTCTCTCTCTCTCTCTCTCTCTCTGTCTCTCTCTCTCTCTCTCCCCCGCGCGTCTCTCTCTGTCTCTTTTGTGTCTCTTTCTCTCACGCGCGTCTCTCTGTCTTTCTCTCACGCGCGTCTCTGTGTCTCTCTCTCTCTCGCACGTCTCTCTGTGTCTCTCTCTCTCTCGCACGTCTCTCTGTGTCTCTCTCTCTCTCTGGCGCGTCTCTCTCTGTGTCTCTCTGGCGCGCGTCTCTCTGTGTCTCTCTGGCGCGCGTCTCTCTGTGTCTCTCTCTCTCTCGCACGTCTCTCTGTGTCTCTCTGGCGCGTCTCTCTCTGTGTCTCTCTCTCTCGCGCTCTGTGTCTCTCTGGCGCGCGTCTCTCTGTCTCTCTCTCTCTCTCTCTCTCTGTGTCTCTCTCTGTCTCGCGCACTTGTCTCTCGCGCGTCTCTCTCTCTCTCTCCCGCGCATCTCTCTCTCTGTCTCTCTCTCTCTCTCTCTTGCGTGCGTCTCTCTCTCTCTCTTGCGCGCGTCTCTCTCTCTCGCACGTGTCTCTCTCTCTCTCTCTCTCTCTGTCTGTCTGTCTCTGCACGCGTCTCTGTGTCTCTCTCTCTCTCTCACGCGCGTGCGGGCACGTGTCTCTATCTCTCTCGCGAGCGCCTGTCTGTCTGTCTGTCTGTCTGTCGCGCGCGCGCGCGTGCGTCTCCCTGTGTCTCTCTCTCTCTCTCTCTCTTTCTCTCTCTCGTGCGTGCGTCTCTTTCTCTCTCGCGCGCGCGCGCGTATGTCTCTCTCTCTCGTGCGGGTCTCTCTATCGATCTCTCGCGCGCATCTCTCTCTATCGCGTGTCTCTCTCTCTCTCACGCACGTGTCTCTCTCATCCCATCGTTGACACACAGAGGGTAAGTGTTCCGGGTTTGGGGGCGCACTTTACGGATGTGTGAGTTTTAATTCGGTCCACTCGGACTACTTCACGCGACTTGAGAGTGAGGTGCGCGACGCGTTTGTGTTCTTCAGCCCAGTAGCGACCTTTGTGAATCTTCCTGTGAGACCCATCCCTGTTGCTGTTCATTGGTGTTTTTGTCTCTGATTCACTTAACGTGTCGAGTCCCATTTTTACTTTAAAGCACCCAGAAGCAACTTGCTTTCTACATCAAAAGCCCAGAGTCTCTTTAGGATGTTCGGTGTGCTGTGGCCCTTCTTAACCTGTGCCGCTGTGTTATCAGACCAGTCCGGTTTGTTGTTTTATGTGAACCCCCCGGTACTCGTAGCTCTCCACATTTCTGTATTCTCCTCCCTAATGGCGATTGGTCTCGGAGGGTCTTTGGCTTGCCTGAAGTCCCCCAGCAGCTCCTCCTGTCTGTAATGCTGTGTTAGACCAGTTTGAACTATAGACTTAAGGTTACTTTTTATCCTGATATTATTCTAATACGGTTATGGAGAGGATCACTAAATGCACTCGCACCATATATATTACATATTATTAATTTATCTCATACCACTGGAATTGTACCTGCCTATTTTAAACATGCAGTGGTTAAGCCCTTACTGAAAAAAAACCTAACCTTAATAAGGATGACTTAAATAATTTTAGACCGATTTATCGACTACCTTTCCTATCTAAAATACTTGAGAAAGTTGTTTTGAATCAGCTTCAGATCTTTTTGGATTGTAATGGTGGTCAAGAAATTTTTCAGTCCGGTTTTAAAACTTATCACAGCACTGAAGCAGCTTTACTCAGGGTTGTTAATGATATTTTACTTTCAGCTGACTCTGGGGTCTCAACAGTTTTAGTGCTTTTGGATTTAACTGCAGCCTTTGATACCATTGATCACAACATATCGTCAAGGCTGGATTAGTGGCTAGAAATCCGAGGGGGTGCACTAGCTTGGTTCAAATCTTATTTCACTAATAGGACTTTTTCAGTTGATAACAAGTTTCTTTTCCTGTACTGCTCGTCTGAAATATGTTGTTCCGCAGGGGTCTTTTCTAGGTCCTTTGTTGTTTTCTTTGTATTTGCTACCCCTTGGGTCCATATTTCGCAAATATGGTATTTAATTTCATTTCTACATTAATGATACCCAGATTTATTTAACTATGACTAAGGAGCTCTTAAATTCAATACAAAAATGTTATGTATGATGAGGTCAAACATTGGATGGCCGTAAATTTTTTGAATCTCAGAGTAAGACTGAAGTTGTTATATTTGGACCAATAGCTTCTGATGGGGCTATTAGAGATCAGCTTGGCTCATTAGCTGGGTTTTGCAAAATTCTTCTTCTTTCAGCTGCTCCTGTTATGGGTTGCCACTGCGGATCATCTTCTTCCTTATCTTTCTGTCCTTATCATCTTGTTCAGTCATACCCATCACCTGCATGTCCTCTCTCACCACATCCATAAACCTTCTCTTAGGCCTTCCTCTTTTCCTCTTCCCTGGCAGCTCTATCCTTATTATCCTTCTCTCAATATACCCAGCATCTCTCCTCTACACATGTCCAAACCAACGCATTCTCGCCTTTCTGACTTTGTCTCCCAACCGTCAACCGTCCAACCTGAGCTGACCCTCTAATGTACTCATTTCTAATCCTATCCATCCTCCTCATACCCAGTGCAAATCTTAGCATCTTTAACTCTGCCACCTGCCTCCTGCTTTGTAGTCAGTGCCACCGTCTCCAACCTATATAACATACCTGGTCTCACTACCATCCTGTAGACCATCCCTTTCACTCTTACTGTTACCCGTCTGTCACAAATCACTCCTGACACTCTTCTTCACCCATTCTACCTTGCCTGCACTTTCTTTTTCACTTCTCTTCCACAATACCCATTACTCTGTACTGTTGATCCCAAGTATTTAAACTCATCCACCTTTGCTAACTCTACTCCTTGCATCCTCACCATTCCACTGACCTCCCTCTCATTTACACACATGTATTCTGCCTTGTTCCTACTGACCTTCATTCCTCTCCTCTCTAGAGCATATCTCCACCTCTCCAGGGTCTCCTCAACCTGCTCCCTACTATCGCTACAGATCACAATGTCATAAGCAAACATCATAGTCCATGGGGACTCCTGTCTAATCTCGTTTGTCAACCTGTCCATCACCACTGCAAATAAGAAATGGCTCAGAGCTGATCCCTGATGTAATCTCACCTCCACCTTGAATGCATCCGTCACTCCTACTGCAGACCTCACCCCCTGTCACACTTCCCTCGTACATATCCTGTAAAAGTCTTACATACTTCTCTGCCACTCCTGACTTCCTCGTACAATACCACAGCTTCTCTCGAGGCACCCTGTCATATGCTTTCTCCAGGTCCACAAAGACACAATGCAACTCCTTCTGGCCTTCTCTATACTTCTCTATCAACATCCTTAGAGCAAACATCGCATCTGTGGTGCTCTTTCTTGGCATGAAACCATTCTGCTGCTCACTAATCATCACCTCACTCCTTAACCAAGTTTCCACTACTCTTTCCCATAACTTCATGCTGTGACTCATCAATTTTATCCCTCTGTCATTACTGCAGTCCTGCATATCCCCCTTATTCTTAAATATCAGCACCAGTACACTTGTTCTCCACTCCTAAGGCATCCTCTCACAAGAATCCATTAAACAATCTGGTTAAAAACTCCACTGCTTGGGGGTTGATTTGTTTTCAATCCTATTTTTTGTAAAAATTGACTATTTGTATGGAATGATGACAATAAAATCAATCATTTTTTTTTAAACTCTACTGCCATCTCTCCTAAACGCCTCCATGCTTCCACAGGTATGTCATGTGGACCAATGGCCTCCTGATTCACTATCTCCACATCATCCAGTCTCTTCTCATTCTCTTCATTCATCAAACCCCATGGGTTATCCTTGATTCCGCTCTTTATTTTAATAAACAGATTTCATCCATCGTCAAGAGCTTCTTTTTCAAGCTTAGACTGCTTTCTAAAGTCAAACTGTTCCTGGGGCACTCAGATCTGAAGAAAGTATGCCATACTTTTACTATATCGTGTCTCAACTGTTGTAATTCAATTTATTCTGGAATCAGTAAATCTCATGTTTCTCAGCTGCAGATGGTTCAGAATCCTGCTGATCGTTTTTTTTACTGGTTTTCAGAAAGTTGTGTCCATTACCCCAATTCTGGCCTCAATTCATTGGCTCCCAGTTGAATTTAGGATTCAGTTTAAAATTTGACTTTTGTTTTTTATGTCACTGAATAGTGCTGCCCCATCCTATCTGGCCAAGTTGCTGGTCCCATATACACCAATCTGCTCCCTCTGTTCCTCTCAACGACAATTGCTGGTTGTGCCAAAGTCTAATATGAAGACTAGGGGTGATTGTGCCTTTGTAGTTCCATCTCCAAAGTTTTGGAACGCTCTGCCAATTGAAATTAGGTCAGAATCATCAACTGAAATGTTTAGATCAAGACTGAATATTAAATGAACGACATGTCAATGCAATACCAATATTTTTATTCGCGTTCATTGGGATTTTGGTAGAAATTGATGCCCTCCGAATGCGCATCTGACCAGATGTAAATGGTGAAAGCCCGTGTGGATGGTCTGATTCACTGCAATGAGCAGAAAAATGGTCGACATTCAATCTGCACTCACCTGACGCTACAGACAGCAGAAAAATGTTCAGTTCAGACGTCTGTGTAGACAGAGCCTAAGATTATGTAAAAGAAGGCTATCACTGAAAATTGCTGGATAAGTCGTCCAGTGTGACATTGTCCTAAGATTGCAGACCCCAAACCTTTTATTTAACCTCCTCCTTCATTTGCCCCATTTCTTAACATAATCTTGAGCCCTAACTTTTATAAACTTTCCTTAAGATTAACTGATAACACAATTCTGGGACCCCAATAGCACTGAATGTTTAATCAGAGTAGTGAATACTGTTGACACACAATTGTACAAGATGGCCTCCTTTTTCTACACTATTTGACCCTCCTTTTATTCCCAAACTCACTTTACACCTCATTTGATATGAAAAGTGATGAGTTACTGTCAACTTGCTATGAGCTACTTGACTTGACATCAGCTTTAACTGAGAAGATGTTATAAACATCAAATGTCTTTAGATCTGTTTTAATTGAATTGAATTCTGTTTTTATCTACAGACATAAGAAAAACTGTAACGTTTAAATGGATGTTAAAGAGGAGACGTTTGAGGCCGACATGAATATCGTGGAGGAGAGGACCATAAATGTTAAAGAGGAGGACTGTGAGTGGGAGATTGTCCACCCCAAACAGAAGAGTCTGGAAATCAAGGAAGAGGACCATGAGCTGGGGTCAGTGAGTATTAAAGATGAGGATGAAGACGAGTGTGTCAGCACTGAGATACACAACTGTAGGAGTATGGAGAGTGTCAAGGAAGATGATCTTCATTATGAGCATCAAGATGGAGCAGTGACCGGGTTAGTCTCTTCTTATAGCAGACACCCTTCATCTCTGGAGTCATCTATCAATATAAAATATGAATCACTACAGTCTGACACAAAGGGGACTGAAGATGTTTCATCTCCTAGAAGTCAGCGAGATAAGCCACCACCACCTACAACATCAGCTAAAACAAGTAAGTGAAAAATAAAAATTGGTGTACATTTTAGGGTTATGGGCCAGAGAGTGATGTCTTGTGTTTTTTTTAAGACAAACTTGGACAAGATTTCAAACAATATTAAACAAACAGTAAAACTCAATTTCACTACTTTTTTTTTTTTTTACAGATTTTAGGAATTTTCTGTTCTTCCATTATAGTTTGTAAAATTATGTAAACTTTCTAAACCTGTCTTTAGTTAAAGTGTTAAACAAATGTACAGTTTGTGAATCGTTTGGAATTTCTGCTGTAATTTCTCCTAACGGTGTGGTCTGATCTTTAATTAAGTCCCCATAAATGCACAAACACTATGATGTTAAGTAATAACAGTTAGACTTCTCATCATTCCTGAATACATTGTTTAAACCTGAACAGTCCAGTTTGTGACCCCCTGTCTTTACTAACTTGTTGATCCTTCTTTATCTCCAATGACCTCCACCACACATTTCCTGCAGTTTCTGCCCAACCTTCAATTTTACTTCATTCCTCCTTTCCAGAGTGTTCAATTCCTTATTGTCACTGGGGTTCCTTGAATGATCAGCTGACTTCAGGTAAAGCTCTGTGTTCTGATTGGCCAGTGCACAACAACAGTTTTGTTCAGTTTAAGCCTTTCTCTTGTAGATTTCTTCTTTTCATTCTGCTCATTGTCTTGTTTCATTACCTAACTTCTATCAAGATTTTGCTATTCTGACATTCTCCTCTCATATTTCTTCATAATAATTTTTAACTCAGCATTACACTGATGATGACGTCCTGTCCTGGTCCTGCAGAATCAAAGAAGCCCCCCAACTATGATTCTACAGTGAGGTGTTAGCATTAGTGTGCTGTGCTATTGTACCTCCAAACCACTGTGAAATGTTGACACACACTGGGTGACATGAGGTGACAGGCCTTCAAAAGACCAAACACCAGACCAGGGGTGACATTTCTAACGATCTGCATAGAACTGAAAGTGAAAATATGTGCATGGCAAAATAAACAGGAAAATGTGCACATCCAAAAAATCAGATGTATAAAACCTGACGTACACACTTTTCTACACAATTCACTTTCTTTTTATAAATCACAATCACTTTTTTAAATACTCATATGTGATCACTCCTTTTAATCCCCACCCTGAACCATTCACATATGGAGCCTGCTAATCCATCTCCTACATATGCAGTCAGGATGCTGCAGAACTTCATTAGCTGGTAGATCAGCCTCCTCCCTTCTGACGCTTTGAGACCCCATCACCTCCATTCAATAATACCTGGCTTTGCTCTTCATCCGAGAGTGAAAGGTCACACATGTAGTTACAGCGCCTCTCCTCTGTGCTCTGGGGTTCAGGAAAGGTGTGAGGCAAAACTGAGCGAGTAGCCATTGTCACCTGGCACATGTAATGACATGATTGCTGTTATAATGAATAGTTCAGGCCACATGAAACACTGAGAGGTCAGCAGGTTACTTCACCAACAAGCAGTTCACCACATACAGCACTATCACGTCAAAATAAATTAATCACGGGTTGAGAGAGTCCATGGAGTCATGATGTTTGTCAGCCACATCTTGGATGACTTGTGTATTAATGGAGTGTGCAGAAGTTGGATTTGGATCACCGGTCCATTGTCCACCTGGCATGTCATGTAGGTGTGCTGACAAGACAAGAACAAAACAGCTACATTACTTACTGGGTTTATATGGAGTCTCTACTCTTCTGAGCTTATGCTTAAAAGCTGAGGTATAATTTGGTGTTTACTATAACAAAAAATTTTGAACTAAGTGAGAAAAAGACAGTTAAGTGTGTTTTATTATTTAGTATTGCAGTAACAGTAAGGCTTCAGCGAATGAAATAAAGTTAAAAGTGCTTTTCTTTAGGGTGTGCTTGCTTTGACATTTCTCTCCTTGTATTGTCTACGGCTGACAACTCATAATAACAATGGAACAGGGAACTTGTGGTTGACTGGACTGTGCAGATAAAGCGTACAGAAGTTGAAGACGCCAGTGTACTTTGGCACCTTAAGGTCAAGAACGTTTAAGGATAACGAAACTGACAAGTGGCCATCCAGCCAAGTGGACCAGGTTGATAATCACCTTTTAAGGTATCTCTGTTCTGCCATGTCCTGTTAGCAACTAGGAGTAGCCAGTGGTATTAGAGCTTGTGTTATTAGTAACAACTAAAGATCTGACTTTGGAGTGAATCAAAAGGACACAGCACAAATGCCTCTTTGTAACTCTTTCATTTTACTGTTCTGCTGATTTGAATGTTAACTTTGCAGGACTTGGAAAGTAAAAGAAGATTGATTGACTCTTCATCCTGACTGTACTTATTTTATTTAATGTAAAAAAATGATTCATATTGAAAAATCTAAACATAATTTACAGACAAACATTAATAAAACTAAGGTTTATCCTTGTACGTTGGATGTTTTATTTCAATATGTCTACGAAGAAGATGATGTTTTAAACTGCTGTTGTCAGACTTCATTACAAATTACACAAAGCGGTTTAGGTTCCGACTCATCCCCGGTAAAATAAAAACCCATTTGTAAATAGTCACTGTCATATTTTCGGTTCTTCTCTTTTGAACTACTATGTTCGCCTATTTTTTTCCTTCCTTTCAGTCTGGAGAGATGTTAGCTCACTGCAGCTTTCAGTGTCATCACCCTGTGTTGGTACCAAATCAGGGACTGAAGTAGAAGCAATTGATTTCTCGTCCAGCTTTTTGTCAGATTTGATGAAACTACCCATTTTTAACCATCAATCCATAATAAAATTACGGAGTAATAATTATTCACTTTCAATGTGCGCACGTTTAAGTAAAAAGTCTTTATCGTAATTTATTTACACACACTGTGCACTACCAATTTATCTTATTAAAATCACTCGTGGTTCTTAAGCGCATCGTACGATTCAATTCAACTCTACTCTTCCTTGTCTGATCGACGTGTTTTTATATCGGCAGATGTTATTCTTGCTCTTTTGAGCGCATTCGGGGTTCTCGGTTTGCTGAATTGGAAGTTTCCGGATCATACGAGAATGTACACGCATCGCCAGTGGCGTAGCGTCTCATCGCGTTACATATTGTTACCTGTTGCGACTCAACAATTTTACAGAATCTTCCGTCGCAATACGTAAGTGACTGAGGTAATATTCATGAATTTGACATTTTAATTGATTTGTTGACCCATTTTTATTATTGTATTATTAATAGTACTGTGAATAGATTTACCAACATTTAATATTTTGTTATTTTTTACGTTGGGGATTTAAAATTCCGCCATTACGATATTTTTTTTGCAAACCCCTTTTATAAATCACGCGAGCCACCGATTGGGAATCACTGGTCTAACACTACTGTTATAGTTCAGTTGTATTTATTGTTTATAGCGCTCTTCATTGAGTGCAGGCTTAGACTGCTTGATGTTTGCATCCATAACAGAGATAATAATTCCATACGTGAACACACACATTAGAGCAAATAGACAGTTAAACCTGGCAAATTTTAGTTTACTCAACATAAATAAGTCCTGACAGTAGATACCCATAAACATTATAATGGTGAGTATAAAGGTGACCAGTCCTTGTGTCACCTGCCACTCCCCTATAGAGCTGAAATACCAACAGCTTCTCATTTTTCTCCGAGGTCACAGCAGCTTCTGTAGGCCTGGGCACTGAGGCGTCACTCATCCATTGCTCTCTTTTCCTTGGTGATTTAATGAAGCCATTTTGATGTTTATTTTGGTGTAAAATGGTTTTGGTTTAATTGTGCATAAATGTAAGGACACATTCTGATTATTGAAAGTGCCTTTTTCATGTTTGGCATGGCATTCTGTTTTATACAGTACTCTCCGTAATGGCTGAAACAAAGTATTATTTTTCTTTCATTTACCCCTTTTCTCAACAGATTAAAAAAATTTAGATTTGATTAAAGTTACACATTTTCATTAAAAGGGGATTTGCAAACATTTCAGTCACACACTGTAGAAATGACAGCACTTTTTCTACATGACCCCCTCCCCCTCCATTTCAGGGCACCGTAATGTTTGGGCCAATTGATGTCAGAGGAGTTTGTGATTCCTCAGGTGTGTTTCATTGCCTAAGACACCTCATCTTGCTTCTGCCCTTTGGAGTTTGTAGTGGCCATTGTTCAACAGCTGTGCCAATGATAGTCAAAGAAGCCATTAGAGACATCAGTAAAACATTAGGATGACCTAAATCAACTGTGTGGAATATCAACAAGAAGAATGCACAGGTGAGCTCAGTAATCAGAAAGGGACAGATAGGCCAAGGAAGACCACCACTGCTGATGACAGAAGATGTTGCTGCAGATTGCATTTTGATTACAGCTTGCACATCCTGATAGTAAGGATATTGCATGTATCTCTGTAACATCTTAAATGTACCACCCCATACAGATGTCATGATGTGGCTCAGGGTGACTCAGAGGTTCCTTACCGGTCAGGCAGTTCACACTGAAAAGCCGCCATTACCAAATAACCCACAGCTGTTAAGACCTGTAATGAAGGCACATGTTCAGCACACACTTCAAAGAGGATGACAGTAGGGAGTCTAAATCAGCTTAGAATTCAGTCATCATCATGAGCCAAAATGTCATTGTGATATATCAACTCACTTCTTGTGTAGCCTTTCAAACATCAGAATGTGAAATGTGCAATGAAATGAGATTTTCTGCCCAGTTTGTTTGTCCACCAGGTGTTGCTAAAATGCCAACACAAATAAAGTCTGTATGGGACTTACAAATGCTCAAAACTTGCAGTAACTTTAAGCCAATTTAAACACAAAGTTCTAGTTTTAAAAATCCGAACTTTTGTGTGAGAAATGGCTTACACATGTTGCCAAGCATAAGCAAGTTTTATACATGTGGCCCTGCTAAGTAGTTGTAATAGAAAGTGTAAAATTAACATATTGAGTGTGCTTTCCATGAACGACTGAAGTTTTAAAATTGGTTATGCTTATCAAAGGTTGTTCCTAATTTCAGCCATGTATTTAATGCGAGTTAATGTTAATAATAAAGGCAGTAGACTGAAAGTAAGCTCTTTTTTTCCCCTTTTCTTTTAAACTTTGTACAGGAAACAAAGATCAGTGCAGTTTGGAATCTGGAAAAGAATTCTCTGGCAGGAGTGCTCTTCAGATCCACACTGGACTTCACACAGGAGAGAAGCCGTATTGCTGTAATGACTGTGGTAAACAATTTTCACAAATGAGCAATCTGAAGAGCCACACTAGAATTCACACTGGAGTGAAGCGGTATTGCTGTAATGAATGTGGTAAACAGTTTTCACATAAAATCAATCTGAAGAGCCACACTAGAGTTCACACTGGAGAGAAGCCATATTGCTGTAATGAATGTGGTAAACAGTTTTCACGTATAAGCAGTCTGAAGGATCACACTAGAGTTCACACCAGAGAGAAGCCGTATTGCTGTAATGAATGTGGTAAACAGTTTTCACGTATAGGCAGTCTTCAGAGACACACTAGAGTTCACACGGGAGAGAAGCCGTATTGCTGTAATGAATGTGGTAAACAGTTTTCACAAATGAGCCATCTTCAGAGACACACTAGAGTTCACACAGGACAGAAGCCGTATTGCTGTAATGAATGTGGTAAACAGTTTTCACGTATAAGCAATCTTCAGATACACACTAGAGTTCACAACAGAATATAAAGGGTAGCAGTTCAAAAATCAGTCCAGAAAAACAAGCACCCTTCAGAACTCGAGAGTGAGGTTCACTCCTGTCTTGAAAAGTAAGCATTGTTGACAAATTAATCTTTGAGAGACGCCATATTGCTGTTTGGAATGTGGCAAACAAATCTCTCAGAGCAGTACACTTCAGAGACGCACCAGAATTCACACTGGAGAGAAGTACAACTGAACTGTCCTGACTAAAGAGTGAGGTTCACTCCTGCCTGGACAGTAAGCACATGTAACTGACACAAATCCATCCTACTTAGTGTTGTGTCAGAAACAAATCAACACAGAGAAGAATCAGAAGTTTATATCCTTTTTCCCTTTCCAGAAACAACATAAAGAACAGGGCGTCATACAAACAAACGGCTTCTCACCAAAGCCCCTACAGCCTCCACCATGTGCCTAGCTCTGTTTTCATAACATATGTATTACATATAGAATTATTTACAATATATTACACACATCTCATAAGAAAAGAACTCTTTACAATATACATAACCTCACATAATAAATCATAGTTCAGCTATATAATAATATATATTTTTCTATTTTTATATAACAAAAAATAAAATAACAAACGTTTCCAAAAACTAACTGTAGCACCCCTCTGCTTTTACTGAGGGTTCTTACCTGAGTTGTGTTCTTCTTTTTTTCCTTCTTTACTTTCTTTAAATATACATTTTTACCTTCGTGTTCTCAGCACAACTGTTTAAGGAACAAACCTGTGTTACTAATGTAATTTATATACAGTAACTCTACCATTAATTGCACAATTTGTTACTAGACTCCACATAAGGATACTATAGCCACCTGACAAACGTGATTTCCTTTTTTTTTTTTTTTTCTTCCCCTTTTATGGCTTAGCCAGCCATTATATGTAAAAAAAGGCAAAGTTCAATGGTTTAGTTTAAATAAATTAACTATTTACATATATACATAACACATCCATACAAAAGTATAAATTTAAATAATCCAAGAAATCTATATCAGTGTTGAACCAGCAGTCCTTTCTTTGAATGCAAAAAATATCAATAAACAAGTACAATCACCTTATAAAACCGAAGGTGGCAAACTAAATTAAAGGAACCAAACAAAAGTTGGGTAAAAGGTACCACAGATGAGCGTTGCAGGCCTGTTACTTGAAGGTGCTTGTGACGTTACTCGGTGACCGCCTCTTATTCTGTAATAGAGCAGACGGTCTCGTTTTCTGGTTTCCAGCAGATGTGCGTCCCCTTTCGTTTCTTTCCTAGCGAGTATCAATTCTCAGCGATAGTTGGTCAGCTGTATCAATATCCGATATCGACAATGTAATCCAATGTCTGCCGACGTCTTCCGTGTTCAGCATTTCACAGACAGTGCTCCCTAGCTCACTGGTTGGCCATTCTCGACCAGTCCGTCCAAACACAATCACATTCACGTTTTCTGTCCCGACTGTTAATTCCGTGCTGGAATCTGGTCGTCTTTTTAAACTCCTCGCTGATGTTTACCATGGACTGCGTTTCAATCCTCGCTTTCAGCACAAAAGCCCAGTTCTCTCCTTTCTTTTCTCGCCACTCCTTTTCTCGTGTTTTCTGACCTCTGAACCCTTTTGCTACTTTCCAAACCAATAAAATAATTTAACATAAATACCAGCATTTACTTTTTACATTTAAAACCTTAGAAATTACATAATGTTTTAACAACATGTACAATAAATTTAACTGTATTAATCAAATTTATATTACACCATTGCTATTACCACCACATAACTTGTGTTTTAAGGGGCTACATAACAAAAAAAAAAAAAACAGGGTGCCATACAAACAGCTTCTCGCCAATGCTTATTAAATAATAAATCAAATCAGTTACTAATCATTACAAACACAAACTATTAATACAATATAAATAAAGTGTAAAATAAAAATGAAAATCCAAAGTATCCTTATGGTCATGCTGTACATCATGCTGAATTATATTAAAACGCTGTGGCAGCGCACTAAAAGAAGAAATGCTGTTTTTTTAAATTTAGTTTTGTTTTTATTTTTTTGCTTTTGATAAATAACTAATGTGCTCTGTGTGTTTTATTAACACTTGAGAATTACCAAATAATATTTGTGTCAAATAAATAGAATAAAATTAGAAAAAGCTTGGAGAGAGCAGACTTACCTGTACAGCATCCACCATCACCTGAGGGTGCCTGCCGTCTGTGTAGAGTCGCATTAATTAGCATTTGTACTACAAAATACCATTGGTATGAAACTAAGTACACGCAAACAATTACTTTTGGTGGAAATTCATAACTAAAAGCTACAAACAAACAAATTAAAAATCAGAATACACTTTGCTACACATACAAAGGCCAAGACAATTTGGAGGAATTAATCTCGAGAAGCCATATTGCTGTACTGGATGTGGCCGACGAGTCTCACAAACCAGAATCTTCTGGGCCACAAAAGAATTCAGACTGGGTGCCACCTCCAGAAGTGGGCTTAGTTGGAGAAGATCTACACCGGGGGCATCAACCCCCTTTGTCTTGGTGTACCACCCTAAAGAATTTAAATATTCTGCAGTACCCACATTTTATTTTGGTGTTAAATCGTTTATTCCTGAACTGTTATGTAAAAGTAACGGTGGAATTTATTTCTCCCACCCAGAAAAATATTCTTTCAGAGAGCTTTCATAAGGTACTAGCAATGGTAACCTGTCAAAGACGTGTTTGAGTGAATTTCAAAAGGATTTGATATGTTATGACTGATAGGCACTGATAGTGTGTCACCAGGAGGAGGTCACTTCACCTGCTTGTGCTAATAGTGAAAAAACAAAAGAAATGTAAGCAATTGTGTCTCACATGTTTGTAAGTAGCCTTGTCATCAGTCACATATTAATAATAATTACAAGAAAGTTTAGTAAAATAACGCCCTCGGCCAAAAGGGGTTTCCTGTTCCTCAGAGACTTTGAATTCTGCTCTCTTGATTTACTTACAGTGTGCTTTCTTGTTTGTTGTTGTAAATTGTTTGTTGCTTTGAATAAATTAGAAAATCCTCAAATTCACCTGTCTGTCATCTCCAGTCATCTGACGGTGACTCCTGCACTCGGCTTTCTGTTGGCCAAACCCTGTAAATTAGTACATTTTTCAGAGGTCCATGAAACCCCTCTTTAACATGCTCTATTGAGTTGGAACAGAAGCAGACTGACTGAAACCAAACTGGCCAAGGCAGTGTGTGCGGAGGAGCCTAACCTCATCTCTAGTGAACTGGGCATCGATGTAGAAGAGAACATCTGAGCTGATATCTCCACATTCAGCCAAACCCCAACTCACAAACTGCAGACAACCCATCTGTGGGCGCCGCTACGGCCTTTCGGACAACGGGCTCCATGCAGTAAGCTTGAAGTGCTCGGCCGAGGCTGCTGAGAGACGAAGATTGCATCTCACCATTCAGACTGGGATGTGAGATGCTGTCCTTAGAGAGGTGACGTGAGCTCCAAGGAAAGTGCTGGTAGCAAACTGAGAAGTGCAGTTAAGTAACCGATCAGTTAAATCAGCAGCAACAGATTCAGTGGATGTAAAGCTTTAATCCAACTCTGTTTTCTCCCCCATCGAGAAAAGTGAGGTAAAGAAACGTACTGAACTGGAGGAGATTAGGATTTTATATTTAATGAGCAATGTAGTGAATTTAATTTAAGTAACCTTTCCCAGCACTGGTTGCTTATGAACATTTGTTTTTGTATCTGGGATATCATCTGTGGAATGAATAGTGGAAATAAACTGTCTGCCTAAGCAACTGGCTGAATAAATAGTCAGAAACGCAAGGTCTTATTTTTCTTCTTCATATCGTTTTAAAGACAGAATTATTGACATAACCAAAGTGCTGACTAATTTGCATTGTTGTGTGGCTCAAAATTAAAAATAAAAATCCTACTTTGAGCCATTGACTGATTAGTGTTTCACTGTTTGTTCATTAGTTTCTGTTACACAAAACTGTTTAATAAACAAACTAAAATGCAGGTAAAATTACGTTGCATCGAACTCCCAGGCACCTACAAAATATTTAGTTGTAATGATATTCTGTATTTGTTACTATAGTGCTTTCTTTAACTTGTGTCCAGGCGTCTGCAATCATTTCAATGGCTTCTTTTGTGTTAATTTTAATCTCCTCCTGCCTACAAGTTATGCTGATGATAATTTTTCTCGCCATTTCCTTGCCATAATACACTTTCAGGGTGCGAATGATGTCCAAATCCAATGGCTGAAGCACTGCTGTGCAACTGGGTGGGAGGAATTCAACACAAACATTATCTAAATGTGGAAGCATGTTGTGTGCAGCACAGTTATCAATCAGAAGCTGAATCATCCTTCTTCATATTGTGAGGTTTCTGAACACTTTTGAGAACCCCTCCACTCCCCACCGAATGGCAACGACACACTGAATTGCGTCCCAAAGCACGATTGCAGTGTCTGTTGAAGATTGTTTGTCCGTTGATGGGGCAGGGCAATAGGAGGCTCACAGCACTTCAGTGAAGCGCCACATAAGCAAATCATTAAAGATCGGGGTTGCGCTATAAGTCCCCGTCTTCCACCCCAAAACACGAGGCTTCGTCGCAGTACTTTAGCAAAACCAGCTTTATTCAGCTTGAAACAGGAACGGCACACTTATTTATTGTAGCCTGATCTGCCACTCTGCTATACACAGACACAACAGTCATGAAGGGTCGTAGCCAGGTCAGTGACCAAGTAATCCTGTTATCTCCATTTACAATGTACCTGCTCCTAACCTTGCATCACCCATCGAGATCTTTTCTGTTTACTTTGGCAGAGAGACGCAGCATAGCTGTGAGCCTGCTGTTGCCCCGTACAGACGCGGAGATGCTCTTTGGCATGCTGTCTAGTTGGAGGAGGTCCCAAGAGAGTTTACAAACCTCACATTTTCTCGAACGAGCATCAATGAACCACATAAATTTGGACCGTGAGTTCTTTTAGCCAATGTGTGCCCTTTGTCCCTTTTTAAGACCACTTACATTGACCACAGGAAGATATGAACTTGTGTTAAAGGCTTGTATGGGTGATCCTGTTTCTTGTGTCAGCTGCCCAATTACACGTATCCGCAAAATGCTTGAGCAGTACCCACAGATGAAGTTGAGGGTTGCCCTTCTGGCCTCCCGTGTCGGAAGAGGAATCTCCAACTGTTTTTGAAGGAACTGAAAGAAGGATCCCAGTTTTCATGGAGTGGCGAAGAATGCTGAACTCAGCTGAAAATACATAATTGTTCTTGATTATTTAAAATGTGGGGTGTATTTGATAGAAAAGGGGTTGTTTAGGATATACTTTTTATACAAATTATAAATAGAAATTATAAAGCCAAGTATAGATTTTTTTATACATGATTTAAAAGGGAACTGCTGCTTATATGAAGTGTGAATCATCTCCGACCTCCTCCCTCCTTAGCTTCAGGCGTCCGGAGCTGGGGGGTGATGTGTTTTGGAAAGAGTTGAAAAATGACCGCCGTATTCATGGAATAGCGCCATGGTATTTTAAAGCGGCTTTTTCTATCACCAGATTGTCCGAGTGGTGAAGGCTTTGGACTTAAGATCCAAGGGGCAAATGCCGGCGTGGGTTCGAATCCTGCTTCTTGTAAATATTTGTGCTCCGTTCACTCTGGGTGTGTCCGAGTACAATTCTAACTTTTAGAAAGCTAAACGCCTTACTTTCGCAATGTGGATCTTTTCTCAGCTGAAAATACAGGCACTTGATTATTTAAAATGTAGGGTGTATTGGATAGAAAAGGGCTTGTTTTAGGTATAATTTTTATATAAATTAGAATTATAAAGCCAAGGATAGGTTTTTTTATACATGATTTAAAAGGGAACTGATGCATACCTCTGTGTGATTTTTACAGGGCTTATATCCAAACTAGTTATCTCGTGCTTTACATACTATTGCTAAATTCTTTAACCTCTCATGGACAGACGGGCTGCACGCTCACGAGTTTGGAGCTCACACCCAGCTGCTTGCAGGCGAGTGCTCAGGGGGTCAGTCAGCGGGGTACTGGTGGGAGATTACACACAATTGTTAGCAGGCGAGCTCACGCCGGGACTCACACAGCAGGGCCCTGTCCGTTTCCAGGTCTATGTCGGATCGTATACACTTAGCAGCGCGCCGGGGCTCACACAGGTTGCAGCTTCCAGCAAACAGGCGCTGGCCAGCTCGTACTCGAGGGCGCGCAGAGGCTGTCAGCTCCGAACTCATGTCTCAGTGTGTAGAGAGAGACTTTCTGTGATCTGCGAGCTCCATGCTCTTGCCAGCGCGTACACGCAGGGTCTCACCCAGCAGGATAGCTGGCAGCTCTCTCTACACAGGCTTGTAAGGGCTGTCAGCTGTGTGAGGGTAAGGCTTTGTTCAGCTTCGAGCCGCTCAATGGGAAACCTGATTCACTGCTGCGGCTGGAAGCTTATACCTTTCTGCGAAAGGATGTTCTGTGAGATGGGAAGCTGTTTCATTTTGAACTGCGGCTTCCAGACAGAAAATAAAAATGGTTTACAAATGATAAAGCAAAGGTTAGATATTTTAATTTCGTGATAATATTAAAATCATAGAGCCAGAGAAGATGAACCACTCTTTTATACACCACTTTCAGAAGGGAGGAGACTTATCTGAACGTGTTCTTTTCACCAGTCAGAGGCAGGCCATTCACGCCTGAACATGTCGATCGGGCCGGCAGCGTATGGATAGGAACATGTCTGGCCTTGTCCTCGGGAGAAGGGGCAGGGAGGTGTGGGGGGCCACCGGGCCAGCCACAAACCGGTGTTGACAGACCAGGGGACTGACATCCATCAAAATGTTCTTGACACTTACCTTGGTCAAGCAAGTGGAAGGAGTCTGGGCGGGGCACATTATTTAAATACCCCAATTAAGTGGAGGGGTGGGATTAAGTTGGGGGCAGAGGACAGGTTGTCCTTCACCAATCCACTGATGGGGGCGGGGCACATCATTCAAACCCACCAATCAGAAGAAAGGGGCTTAAGGTCATCAATCATCTTTGATTGACAGTTTGACAGATACCACCTGGCCAGTACTACTCACAGTCAGAGGGTTGATGACAAGTGAAAGTGGACGGAAACAGTAGTTACCGTGGCAAAACTAAAGGAAAACCACTGATTGGTGGCAACGGTTTGTCTGTCACGGTAATAACATTTTATTTACTCTTAATTGAAGGAAATCATTTAGGATACATTCAGTTACAGGACAGAAAGCAACAACTGTAAAAAGAATTGTAAAGATGATTGCCTCATAAACATTCAATTTTCTTACTAATTAGGGCTTAATTTTAAACGTTGCATTTTTCGTTATAAGTCATTGCATTACTTAAAGGAGTGCCTTGTTGTCTCGAACAAGTAAAACTGTCAAATATCCATCCATTTTCCAACCCGCTATATTCCTAACTACAGGGTCACGGGGGTCTGCTGGAGCCAATCCCAGCCAACACAGGGCAGGAACCAATCCCGTGCAGGGTGCCAACCCACCGCAGGACACACACAAACACACACCAAGCACACACTAGGGCCAATTTAGAATCGCCAATCCACCTAACCTGCATGTCTTTGGACTGTGGGAGGAAACCGGAGCACCCGGAGGAAACCCACACAGACACGGGGAGAACATGCAAACTCCACACAGGGAGGACCCGGGAAGCGAACCCAGGTCCCCAGATCTCCCAACTGCGAGGCAGCAGTGCTACCCACTGCACCACCGTGCCGCCCTGTGAAATATCCAGAACTGTCAAACATAGGCCTGCCAACTCTCTTTTCTCTGGAAATAAAGACATTTGGGTTGAAAAATGAGGACTTCTGAAGAGGCCTTTCTCAATGATGTCCTAATACGTCTTTATACTTTCTTATGGGTTTTTAAATTGATATAAACCTTTAGAAACAGTTTATCACTTGTTATGGGTGGCCAGGGCCCCCGCCCAGCCGGGACGCCTCTCCCTTTGAAGGACCAGGGGAGCAAATGTGGACTGAGCATTACCTCCCCGGAATGTTAGATGTCAGCCTCTCTGGATGGCAGCAATATCTCGGTCTCCTGCAGGGCTTCATGGGAATTGGAGTTCATTACAGCCCTGTTGTGATCTGGGGGGCCGCCAGGATGTGCTGCAACTGTCCCTGAGCCTATGTGGGCGGTTCTACTGCCACACCTGGAAGAGGGTCAACGAGCACCTGGAGCACTTCTGGGTGATCTATATAAGGGACCAGCAGACACCAAATATATATAATATATATATATATATACAGGTGCTGGTCATAAAATTAGAATATCATGACAAAGTTGATTTATCTCAGTAATTCCATTCAAAAAGTGAAACTTATATATTAGATTCATTCATTACACACAGACTGATGTATTTCAGATGTTTATTACTTTTAATGTTGATGATTATAACTGACAACAAATGAAAGTCCCAAATTCAGTATCTTGGAAAATTAGGATATCAATTAAGACCAATGCAAAAAAAGGATTTTTAGAAATGTTGGCCAACTGAAAGGTATGAACATGAAAAGTATGAGCATGTACAGCACTCAATATTTAGTTGGGGCTCCTTTGGCCTGGATTACTGCAGCAATGCGGTGTGGCATGGAGTGTGGCATATTCTAACTTTATGACCAGCACCTGTATATAATATATAATATATAATAATAGACGCTGCATTCACTGTGTTGCCCAGTCGAAACAATACGTCAGCGCGTACGCCATATTGCGAGTGGCAAAAGTGCCATTTAAACTCATACAGGTAGACGTGGAAACCGGGTTTTCTGATGAAAAAACAATAACGTTTAAAACAGTATCGTTTACATTCAACAAATTTTGGAGAATCGTTTAAATGCAGTTATTTATATCCATTTATACATTAATAATGGCAATTATTAAATAATAATTATTAAATAATTCCTCCCATATAAGTAACATTTTTGGGACTGCGTTCTTCCATCTCCGAAACTTTTCTGGACTTCATCCTGTTCTTACGCAACACAGTACTGAAGTATTGGTTAATGCCCGAGTCACCTCACTTATAGATTACAGTAATGCTATTCTATCTGGCATCTCACAAAAACGTATCCATCGCTTACAACTTCTTCAAAATTCTGCTGTCAGGATAATAACCTGCTGTTCTAAATCCACTGAACATATCACAGCTATTCTCTCTCAACTTCACTGGCTCCCTCTTCACTACTGAATACAATACTAAATACCACTCTTAACATTTAAAGCTCTCCCCAGTCTTGCTTCCCCGTTTTGACTGATCAAACATACGCTGACAGCTTGTCCTAATGTCGACTGTCGGATAACACGCTCGGCTACTTTGACCACCTTGACTGGACCTTCAGAAGGAATCATCAAACCTCCTTTGTTTTTTAATGTGAACAAGTGGTAGCTTTGATCATATGATGCCGGTACAGCATCTGTTACCAAACTAGCACGGCACACATCACAGGACAGCTTTCTCAAAATCCCGTCTAAGGGCTACCTGACCTCCCACTGCTTCCTGAGGTGGATTTCTTTGGGAAACCTTCAAAGTTTGAGAAATGTTAACAGATAACAACAACCTATAATGAAAATTACAGGCCTCTCTCATCTTTTTAAGTGGGAGAACTTGCACAATTAGTGGCTGACTAAATACTTTTTTGCCCTACTGTAAATAAATCCATAAAAATCCAATAAAAGGTGCGAATAAAGATAATCAATAAATCCATTAAAAATCCGAGATTAAAATGCAGACTAACTCCTCCCGATCTCAGCCCACCTCCTCTTATTTCTCCCCGGTTCACCCATTGCTTGCGGAGACTCGGCAGCCACGAACTCCTTTCTTCAGACCCCGTCTTGGCCGCCTCCGGACACCGCAGTCAGACCGTCCAAGGTCAGCTCTCCTTCCTTCTTCCTTCGAGCTCACGTGGTCTCACCTCAGAAGCCGGAGTGCACCTGCCTTACTCGCCACACTCCAAACAAATATTCAGTGAGGCGAACTAGCCATAGAGCAGCACAGCCAACGCTCCTTCACGGGGCCCAGCTCGTGCTGCTTCCTCCTTTCAGGTGGCCAGATCCTCCTGCTAAGACTGCCTTTCACATCTTTTAACCTACTTTTCTTCTTTTCTTTGATTTCTCCCGATTTCTTGTGCCAACCCATATATATATATATATATATATATATATATATATATATACACACATATATACCTGTCTCCGTGGGCTTAGCGCCTTAATCACATGCCTCAGAAAGCCAATGAAGTAATTGACAACGATCGCAGACAAACATGCAGGTGCGACTCGCCCCAACTACCTCATTAACTCACCGCGGTCGTGCAATCGCGCCAAGGAGAGTGACATGGCTTTATGGATTTAAAACTGGCCCTTTTTTATGAAGCCGCGGACCCGCTAGTGATGCTATAGCCTCACCGTGATGCTGATACACTATAGTACAGACAGATACAGGGCAAGTCTTTCAATTAGTCTTACGTATGAACCACAATGAGCAATATACCAGCAAGTTTACAACGGAAAAAAAAAAGGAATTTTTTTTTTTTTTAACTTTTATAAGATTTATGGTCTTACCATCAGGTTGTTTGTTATGTTTTTTTTCAGAGGTTTCACCGTATGTTTCGGGAGCAAGTCTCGCGTGTTTTTACCGACCGGTGTTTTAAAGGTGGCGCAGACGCTAAACGCAGACACGGGTGCCTGTGAAGGTCAAACGACAGCTATAGGAGGAGTCCAAGTTGTATTAGTAGTGTACGTGTACCGTAATGTTTAAGTTTGTATATTAGTAACCTCAAGGTTAGGTATAAATGTTTTTTGTTGTTTATTGTTTTATTATGTATATTTTGTTGTTGGATATTTTGATTTGTGCTTGAAGTGTACGATTTCCCCGGCAGGTCTTAAAAGGTATCTCCCTATGCTTAGGTAAGCCGATCCTGGTAATGGAAAAGGCTTTATAAGCACAGTTGTGGCCACAAGAGGGGGAACGATCATTTGGAGAGAATTAATAGGAGTTAGGTAGTGCGAGGGAAGCCAGACTAAGGAGTGCCTGGCTGCAGAGCTGTTGCTTGCTGTAAAGGAGTGTGTTAGGCTCCTCAGAACCAAAAACGACTCCGGAGATTTTTTTTTGTGAGGAGTTGTACGTGTAACCTGGGCTGAAACAGAGTCCAGTTTTGTATTATTTTAAGGCTGCTGATGCCCTGGCATGGACTGGAATTTATATATATATATATATATATATATATATATATATATATATATATACTAGCAAAATACCCGCGCTTCGCAGCAGTGAAGTACTGCTTTAAAATTTTAAATAATAAACTGAGGGAAAATGTACCAATAATTATTTGTTAACAAAATTTAACAAAAAAAAAAATTTAATTAAAAAAAAAAGTTAACAAAATGTATGGTTACCAAACATTAATAAGTGCAGATATGCTGATTAGGAACCAATATTTCCAAGCCAGGTAAATACAGACATTCTACCAAGGCCAGACTTCAAAGCAGTGACTCCCTGGCAAGACAGCTAATACCATTAATAAGTACAGATAACCTTTTAACTTCTCACCCCCCAGTCCCAACAGTGGGTGCCTAATGGAACCACCCAGTGCACAAAAAAAATGTAAAAGTGTCCCCCTCTGACACGTGTCACTAGAGAGGTGAGTGTCAAACGCTTCGAAGCTTAGATACGATTTCCGACACAATTGCTTCAAACGTTTTGATGCTTCGTGAGGCTTCACTCCGCCCATCACTACTTGGAGGTAGAGCGCGCATGCCTGGAAATTAGTGCGCAGATCGGGAAGTTCCCATTCCCCCTTGCCCGCCATACACACACACACTCAAGCAGGCGCAAGGGGAGCAGGTCTAGTTGTCAGAATCGAGTGGACGATATCCACTATTAATACATTATTACAATAAAAACGGAACCAAATAACAGCGTACACATGAAGCTTAATTAAAACTAGACGTCTTGTAATAACAGCATCTCACCGCAACAAAATCGGTTTCGTCTGCTGTGGCGCTTCTTACTGAAAGCTGGGTATTTTCAACGTGATCATAAACTTTCCTAAAGCTGCCTCTACATAAGTGGCTGAAAACACCTACGGCCAACGTCTCCAACTCCAGTGTACTTGCTGAGATAACAGGAATACGGGGCGCTGAAATTGGAGGACATTCTACTGCTTGCGAAACAGTTAATAGTCTTGCAAGTTTTAGAGCTGAATCATTCTGAGGCTACCATGTCCAGATGATCAGTTATCCCTGAATCAATGGCGCTTTGGCCTTCATATTCTAATAGCCTATATATCATTTAAAAAGCAAAATGAGTTTGTAAAGTGACCTTCTGGCACTGTTTTAGGCATGAACAATGCTTGAATAAACACTACATTAACTCTTAATATAATAGTAAAATCTGTGTAACTATGCATAGAGCATGCCCAAAGAGTAATAAGTGCTGTGAGCTGCCTGTATCATTACACCCATACTTTTCATTAAGAATAATTATTACTGAAAGAACAAATATTTTGTGCATTACAGATGTCACAACCTGCCCATCTCCGAGTGATTCTTTCAGACCACGATGTCCAGAAACTGGCATTACCCTCTGGAATCCCTAAGACAGTTAATGAACTTCACTCAGCTGTCCAAGCTGCATTTGGAATTTCTGAGGATTTTTGCTTGCATTACATGGATGTTGATTTTTGTAATAATTATTTCACACTACTTTCAACATCTGACATCAAGGATAAGGACACTATAAAGGTTGTGTATATGTTGGAGACCCCTACAGTGACATTGGCCTTATCAAGTGTGGACAGCCCCTTCTCAGTCTTGAATGATAGCTTTTCTCCACCTTCTGATGATGCCTGCTCATCTGTCTCTTCCACTGATACATTGCCAGTTTCTCCAAGAATAATACAAAAAAGCCCAGCGCAACGATCAAAGGGTTGGCCCTCTGAATTTCCAATCCCCCGTTTCTCTGTCAATACAGAGCTTCTGCTTCAGTTAGGCAATGAAAAGTTCCATAAGGATGGGACCCTTTTCAGCACCAAAGACCTCATCACAATACTACCAGATATTCTTGGAAGAGTGGCTGAAGGTATATATGAATACACTGCATATCCATCAAGTGCACAAATAAGTCAGGTAGCAGAGGCTCTCATTAACAAACATCCCTGTCTCAAAGAGCCAGGTTCCTTAAACAGATGCTATGGATGGATACAACGACTGAAATACAAGATGAACAATTTCAGATCCAAGCTTAGAGGTTTTAGCTGTCCTGAAATTGAAGTGAACTCACTCAAGAGGAAAGCAGCACATGAGCAAGCTCCTGCCAAAAATGTTAAAAAACCAAAAAAGGCTGAAGTAAATTATCTACCACCTTATCCTCAAGGTGAAACAAGTGGAAGTTTGGAGAAGGAAAGAGTGGACCTCTTACATGAAGTGATGAAGAGGGATAATTGCGTTGTGGTTGCAGAGAAAATGGCCAAGACCTTCTCTCTTCGCAGTCAGGAAATAATTTATCAGGCCCCTGCAATTAAAGACATCATTGACCGATGGCCTGCTTTATTTGATGCAACACAGGTGAGATTGTACACTCTTATTTAAAACTTATTTAAAAGTCAAAATTTTGCTTGGCATACTTTAGACAGTTAATTGCAAAGTGTTTCCAGTCCTGCTGAGTGTAGTAGTTCTCCACATAGAAGCAGAACACCAGTCCTAGCTGTGGCAATGACATTTGAGTTACACAGCAACTGATACTGAAGGTTTTGCATGGATGCCTCCCTAGTTTAAGGTCAAATTATCTGTTAACCTCCCAAGAGTGAGTGCACCTGGTACTAAAGAGCAGTCAAAACATTCAAGTTAAAGCCCAGCATAGTACATTACTGGTAAACAGTCATTGGAATATCACTAGGCTGCGTTTTGTTGTTGCTCTTGAACTATCAAGATGTTGTTTAGCTAATTGCCTGCTAACTTTAATTTTCTGACAACTTGTTTGTGTAAAATACAGATAAATGAAGAATTCAAAAGAATAACCACTGTAAGTCTTGAATCTACATTTATGGCCAAACTTGATTCTTGCACCTCCAAATTAATGGATGTTGTCTCATCGAGGGGAGGAACTTCAGGATTGAGGATAAGGCACATTAAGAATCAGCTTCTAGAGGTACTAGGGGGCTCCGCCCCCTGCTCGCTTCGCTCGCCAACCCCTGGTGTTGGGAATGACAAAGAGCGTGATGTATGAATGAGATATAGAATAGTGTGACGGTGTAGATGATGCAAATAGAAAGCAAACAATATAGTGTGTGGCATAGTGTAAAGGTTTATTTGAAAATTTCTTTGTACACGCCGTTTAAGTGTAAAAGGTAATTCCAGCTCAGAACTTGTAAGGTCATTAAGATGGTTATTGTTGTGATCAGAGTCAAGTTTGTCAGAGCTTAGAAAGAGTTGTGTCTCTCCAGGAAGTAATGGAATGACTTGGGTATTAATGTTTTCCATATTAATATTTTTTGGACATAATATAGTGCGTTGTGTTAAAAGGGGCATTTGGTCTAATGAGATTGCTGTTCGAAATGTCTCTGTAACTAAGTTGTCGCAGATAAAGGCTTGAGGAATTGTAATAATATGTGGCTGAAGTCCAGCTGTATTGGTGAGTGTACCATCTCTCAGTTGTAATAAGCAATTGTTATGATCTGGTTCTGGACATCGTATCTTTTTTACTAACTGTATCTTTTGAAAGCAATGCCAATTGTCTGCGTATTTAAGGTGCACTGAACAATAGCTGAGTGCATGGCATCTGGAAGAATAGCTAATCACTGTCTAAAATCTCCTCCTCATAAAAGTACCTTTCCTCAAATCGAATATTATTATTCATAAACGTTTGTAGAAGTTTATGAATGGTGTTGAGTAAGTGACTTCATGCCATTGAACATTCATCAATAAACAACATTTTTTCAAGACGGATGTCACGTGCAGTGCCACCGTTAATGTTCATAGTGGATACCGATTTGTAGGATCTAATGTAGTTGATAAAGATTTCACTTTCAGGTACATCGTCAGTTATAAGCCTCTGTAGATATTCAGTATATGAATGTAAAGAAGGCAGTCTAATTTGACCCTTTTGACAACAACGTGTAAATGTATAACTTGTATTTCCAGTTGTTTCTTCAGGGAAGTGAACTGAATGACAATGATTGCAAATGACATTCATTAATCCGAATGAATTTTACTGGTGTATGTTTTGCTTGTGTCGTTTGAGAGGCGCGTTGTTGCATGTGTAGTATTTGGGACGTGTTGTTTTTGGAGCTGTAATCGATTTGCCTGTGCTGTGTGAGAAGCCCGTTGTAGCCTTCGCTGCCATTAACGTATGTCTGAGACGGGAGGTGTTTCGTTTTGAATCCGTGCCTGTTGCGATGCAGCACTTTGATTGATAGTTTGCGTCATGTGGATCTAGGATGTAGATTTGTGCATATTTGCGTTGTTGATTTGTTTCAGGGTGCACTGTTCCAATGCGATGCAGTATTTGTGCACATATGCGAAAGCAGTATGGTCCATTGCCTTTTGTGGCCTGATATTTACTCCGGTATATGCAAAAGCAAATGAACTATTGTAGGATCTAATGCAGTTCATAAAGTTTTTACTTTTAGGTACATCGTTAGTTAGAAGCTTTAGTTGAGCTTTGCGTTTTGGAGTCGAGACATTTTTTCTTTTAGAAATATGGATAAGTAATAAGGAGAATTGCACTCACTGTTAATATGGAGCCTTTTCTGCGGTTGAACGGTTAATAGTGCCTTATTGTAATGAGATCCACCTATGCTGCATAGCCGTCTATTTTGTTGTTTCTTTCGTGTTCGTGTGTTTGTTCCTGTTATCCTTTCCTTTTCGTTTTGTACCCGTGACCGTGTATTCATGACTTGTTTCTTTCTCAGCATGCGAAATATGGATAAGTAATAAGAAGGATCGCAGTCACTGTTAATATGTTTCTTTTTCTGCAGTTGAACGGTTAATAGTGCTTTATTGTAAGGAGATCCACCAATGCTGTGGGGGGGGGGGGGGGGGGGGGGGGATGAGGATTGTTGTTGCGCGAGCGTCTTCTTTCTTTTTGTGTTCCTGTGGCTTGTTGAATCCCCCTCTTGGTGTGTGTCCCGTCCGGTGCCTGTAGGGGGGGGGGGGTGCCTTGCTGTTGTGCGCGAGCCTCTTTTTTTTTTTTTTTTTTTTTTTTTTGGGTCTAGTTTCGTGTGCAATGTGTTTCGTGCTTTTCCTGCGTTTGACTTTGCGCCTCATTTCTCCTTTTTGTATGTGCTCACTCCTTTTTTCTGTGGTCTTGTCCGCCACTCGCAGCCCCTCATCCGCCTTTGTCGCCCTCTTTTCTCCGCCTTTCTCCGACTCTCGCGGACTCTTTTTGCGCCTGCGCAGTACGTCTTTTTGCAGCTACGGCCCATGGCCGGATGTGCCTGCGTCCATCATCCGGTTTAGCATTCTCGGTTAGTAATATGGATAATCTTTGTAAGCACTTGCTATTTTCATAGTGAGGTTGCTACTGTATATTTTTCAAAATGTTTTTGCATCCTGCAATAGAAGTCAGGTTTGACAAATTTGACAGTTGAATATTACACTGAGGCCTATATTTTTGCTGCTGTAGTATGGCTATTTGTTGAAATATATAAAAATGCAACATAATATTTCCAATAAAGTAAATTTTGCAACATTTTCATTCTTTAAGTGGCTGTAGTTTTAATAATTTAATAAATAATTAAACTTGATAAAGCTGAAAATTATAGGCTGAAAAAACTAATTACACCAACTTCACTTTTTACACCATCACAACTTTAAAATATATTAATAATTAAGTACGTAGAACTTAAAACATTCTTTAAAAATATAACATAAATTAGTTGGGACAACTTAATTTTTCTGTGCAGTGAATTTAAAAAGTTCTGTGTATCCTATAATTTTTTAAGCTCGTGGTACTTAAAAGCAATTTAAGATCTGAAGGAAAAACCTTTTCCAGTTACTCAATGTTATGGGTTGGTTCTACGTAATTTTAACCAGAAGTTATAGTAACTTAAAAAGCTTGATGCAGAGCGTTGCGTTCATTTTTTTTGTTGGCCCAAAACAGTCGTTTTTAGAGTGAAGTTGATGTAGTCAGTAGTGCAGTCAACAACCTCCTCAATGTTTTCATTATCTCAGAACCTGCTCTGCCTCAGGGGACCACTTCCTGAATGAGCGTGACTAACATGACTCATGACTAATGGTGTCACGTGACCTTCTTGCTTTTACTGATCTAGAGACTGGCTGTCATTAAAGTGACAATGAGGTGACTGTCACATTACACTACAAATCCAAAAGAGCAAAACTAAAATCTTCACATCCGTCACAGTGCCAGGCATGTCTGACCACTGCTGTGCTGTCTGCCTTCTAGTGCCCTGGGGGATTTGGTGGGTCTCTGCCATTCTAGAACTCTCTGTTAAGGATGCTGCTGCTGTACGTCTGTGATTCTAAATCAGAGTCTGACACCCCTGATGTACACTCATGTAAAGTGACCAACAGGCCAGCTCACCAAGCAGTTGATGGCTTCTTACAAGGCAGCCCATGTGAAAAGACCCCCCCAGCGCTGACCACTGTAACCCTGCACCTCCTCTCTTCATGTAGAACTGAAGGATCTGGAGAGTCAAACTCTGTGAAAGGTTGTGCTTGGACACCAATATGTAGAAGCCCGTGGGCACACGATGGTTAAAGTCTTTAAAGACACTCAGCAGATTCTGGTTTGCTCATTCCTGTTGGGCTCTCCAGCTGAACTCCTCACCGGACGTCTCTGACTGCGAGGACCTGAAGACTGACTGTGGTGAACAGGAACAACCAAACCATAACGTGAGAGCTGTTAAGTCTTCAAACACCAGTGAGCCAGTGTGTTGTATACCAGTGGGTGTGCTGGGCACTGAGTGGTGGGGTTCAGTGTTTTAGGGTTTGTGTTTTAGCTGCTTGTCAGTTTTGTGTTACATTTGAACCTCCTGTTCTAGTAGATACTGCACAGTAAATGGACCTGGTGCCGTTACAAACTGCCATCTTCACAGCCCCGGTAACTATAGCAGCACGTCAAATGTTCAACGGGCTTTCTGTGCACGTGACACTCGTGACATTACAGCTCTCTGAACGAATGAAATACTAAGATGAATACTTAATAGGATTGTCATGAGGAGAGGAATTAAAACATGGAGGACTGCCGTTAGCAAGACCTGATATGGGGTCCTAATTTAATTTAAAAGGAATTGACATCTGACTTGAGGGAGGTATTACAAAAATAGGAATAATAAAATGAATTGTATATGCTATATTAAATAAGAATTAAGAAAACGACACACTTAAAATTTAATTAAAACTTTATTTTAATTTATTATTATGAAAAATTATAATACAAGAAATACAATGCAAGAAGAGGTACTACAAAACTACAATACAATGAACTGAGTTTTTAAACATTATTTGTAATTTATTTTTCGATCTTTCTTTTCCTCGAAGTCATTTATTATATCTTCGTATCCCATGGATTCACATAATTCGTTTTCTATTGAGAGTTGTGCTAAACTTGATAATCTTTCCTGTCCCAGGCTTGTAGATAATTCTTAATTATTTTCAGCTTCGATAAACTTCTCTCAGCTGTAGCTGTCGTTACAGGAATAATATAATATTCACAATAATTAACTAAATTGTGATAAGACTCGCTGACATCTGGTAATATAGTTAGGCAGTCGAGGGGTTTACAGTTCGTCGGTGTATTCATAACACGTTAGAATAATTGCATTTATTTAAATAATTCTAACCCATTGATATCACGATTATCTCCATCTGTTAATAAAATATCTGAATCCAAGCAATATTTTTAAGTTGTTCATCGGCCATAAATTTTAATTTTGTAATATTGTACAGAAATCCGAAGTAATTCCTATGTATGTTTAATTGCTGAAATGTTTCTTCAATTGACACCGTTGCTTGCTCGATGATTCTTAAAACATAATCAGTATAACATTTCTTCTCAGGCTCTTTTACATGAAATTAAATAATCGTTTAAACCTTTTAAATGCGTTGTTGCAGTGTTTAAATCAGCAAACATATTTTTTAAAAGTTTGCTAACTTTATTAACAGCGACGAGTATTTCCTACCATATAACTGTTGCCAAAACAAATTCGTAATTTAATTCAAATTGAATCAATCATTGGGCCTCGCGTCTTATTTTTGGATCTTTGGTCGATTCACTGATTTCTTCCAATGTTTTACAAATCTGACGTATTAAATGAAAACGAATCGGCTTCACAGAATGAAATTTACATTCCCATCTAGTTGGTGCCAACGGCTTTAGCATTAATTCCGGCAAATGTTTCGCGAAAACAGACCATCTGTTCACTGAGGCAGAAAATATCGTAAAGTCTTTGAATTGTTCAAAAGAAAGTCACAGCAATAGGAATACACGAGGCCATATCTCTCAAGAATAAAGTTAAACGATGAGCCGTACATGGAACTAAAAGGCTCAGGATGTTCATTCAAATTCTCGTTTGCACTCCTTGGTGCTTCACAGCCACATTGGCGCCGTTATCGTCAGCTTGTCCCCTGCAGTCTTGGAGAGATAACCCCGTATGGGCAAGATGGCCTCTGAGCCCTTCAGTTAAATCAGATCCTGTACTTTAACAACTGATAGAAAATCAGGGAAATAGTCTTCAATTGTGACGTCATCATTTTGTTAATGTTAACTGTTCCTCGTGATTGAAATCTGTTAGCGTCCAAAAGAACGGAACACATTGACTTTTCTTAGTGCGCTCCTTTAGTTCGGTTTTTGATCATTCAATTCTGAATTTCCCAACTCGGGTAATGATCCGATATTTCCTTATTCCAAACTCTTCTCAAATGCTCATCCACAGTAGGATCAAATGGGGCTATCATTTCAATAAGTCTAAGGAGTTTGCTATTATTTTCTGTAAATAAATTTATTGCTGGAACCACGAAAGGCGGCATTATGATTCCCTAAATATTGAACACACTATACTATTCTGCGCCAATGTTCTTTTTTGGCATTTATTTGACGTTACTGCAGATTGTCAATAGTTTGCTGACTTTGTGATTGTTTTGCAAGTTAAATTGCATTTGTGATTGATAACGGGACGAAGATGCTTCCTGCTCCTTTATTCGTGCACTTCAATGTCTCCAATCACAAATCCATCACTAGCAAGAGTTAATCTTGATAAATTATTGGGAAACAAAAACCAGTAAAAACAATATACTTTGTTATTTTTCACTGATATAATAACCACTTTCACGCACATTTTGACTGTTCGGTAACATGTTGTAGTAAAATGATGTATGGAATTTTCTTCCTTCTTTATTCAATTGGAAAGTTGAAATCACGTATTTGGTTTTGGCTTTTTCTAAACTAAGAAGACTCTTAACGTGTCGCTGATATTTATTGGCCGCACGTCCAGGGATCGTCATTAATAGGCCTATCTTCATTCATTTTACTTGTTTCTTCCACTGGTGTAAGCGAAGAGGGTCAAATTTTCTCCGTTCGAACTTCAATGTCTTCTTCATCAGACTCCGAATCAGGTCCAGACCGGGCCGGGAGCGCAGTCCATGTTCCTTTTCATCCATCCATCCATCCATTTTCCAACCCGCTGAATCCGAACACAGGGTCACGGGGGTCTGCTGGAGCCAATCCCAGCCAACACAGGGCACAAGGCAGGAACCAATCCTGGGCAGGGTGCCAGCCCACCGCAGGTTCCTTTTCATTTTATAGTTTTTTTTTTTTTTAATTTTAATAAACCACATTACTATACTTATTTGTTTTCTTTTTTCGGCTCTTTTCTGTGCTCCACATTTTCATATGTTCTATTTCTGTCTTTATCTCGACTGAGACCGGCGTTAATTTTTTAATGTCTTTTATGAGTATTCGTTAACCCGTCAATTAAATAATGAAGAAAAAAAAACTTATGAGACCATCGCTTCCAAAATTGATCACAATAAAAGACTACCGTTCATTTACTGCAGCCTTTTACCCGATTTAAGAATTTATTGATATTCGTTTGAGCGTTGAAAGAGCATATATTAAAAATTCAATGTGACTTCTCGGTTACTTTCTAAGGAAAGAGATGACTTACAACACTAGAAATTATCACTATAAATGTTTTAAGATTTTTTGGAATATCTGATGAACTTACACTTACTATTTTATGGCTTTTAAAACATTTGAAAACGAATATTCGTATTATTTGTACATTTGAGATAACGAAATGTATAAAACTATTAGATGTAAGTTCAAACAAATGACCCAAAACTAATCTCTTCGGCCGCACATATAAACTACTAATTGTGATCCTGGGCATCTCCATGTAGTTCGCCAGCACATAACGGCTTATGACAGCGACGGCGTGACGACTAATAAGCTGAACGGCAGGATCGGCGGTGTGTTGTGATTCACTAGTTTTACTTGTTACTGTCCGGTGGAGGCGGCGGATTTAAATGAATAAACGTGATAAACGTTTCCCTGATAATCAAAAAAGTTTCAATAATTCAATTTTAGTAATGATTTTAAAACACTATAGTGATACGAAATACAAAGATTGGTCATAACATTAAACATAAAACTTTGCAATATCTCAGAAAAATAATATTTGGTGCCTTCTGGAAACAGGCGATGTCGTCGTCGCTTACTCGCGCAGCACTTTAGGCGAAATGCAAAAGATTTTATAAAGAAGAAGCTACTGGGCAATATGATGATAATTTAAACCATCCTTATTTTTCCATTGACAATTTTTATAAAGTCTAAAAATTTATTTAGATGAAATATTTTTCCAATTAATACTTTCATCCAATAATAAGAAATTTTTACTTAGCGACGTTAGTAGATAGAGCCCTTTCATTCGGGGTCCCCGGAGCAAACGCACCGCTCGCCCTCAGCTTACGGCGGCCCTGAATGGATGTATTAAACATGGGGGCGCGGTGGCACAGTGCTAGTAATAAGCTGGCCCCCCGTCCAGAGATTGTCCATGCGTCCCGTAAGATACTGTCCGACTGTGACGATGCTGGTCCTGCTCCACGCTCCCTCTTCCCTTTCAGGAGCCCTCGAACCCAACACCGTCAGCAATGTAACCAGATGCGCTGCTCTAGGGGGGCAAATCAGCCTGAGCAAGGGGATGGTACTTTTATTAACAAAAAAAGTCAAAACGAAACAGTGTTCAACTAAAATCTCCATAAATCAGAAATGTCCGTACATAAATATTCCATAAAAAGATAAAAATCTCAAACGGCTAAAACAAGGCTAAAATGAGATTAAAATCCTGCAGCAGGCATTGGGGTCACACCAGCCAAGCACAGATCCTTCCCAGTCTGTCCAGCTCACCCAAGGCTTGCTCAGCTGAGAGACTTCAACCGCCACGGTCCTCAAACTACCGACCCCCCCGCCTTGGTTGCCTCCGCCAGCGTCTACCAGACCACTCGGGGTCGGTTGTCCTCCTGTTAGAGATGAGAAAATCATACCGAAGCGCCGAAGTTTGTGTCAATCTGAAGTGTAGCGAGTCGAATCTCTGTGTCGGAGCTTGTGACGAAACACCGCTGTCACGTGACCCACAGCGCGCTTTATTGGTTTGACAGCTGTGGCGCTGAATTAACAAGACAGCCTGTATATTCTCATTCAACAATGTGGGGTTGTGAGGAGAGAGAGATTTGGAGAGCTTTTGCGACAGATGGCGACTAACGGCGGAAAACGGCGTTGAAAAGTTAAATAGTATAAATGGACAAGGACCTTAGCAGAATAAAATGAACGGACTTTTCTGACCTTTTACAGGTGACGTGAGACTGAAACAAAGAGTGCTGCTGCACTTGCGCTTTCGATTGCTTGCCTTAACCTCAGTTAACCACCAGATGTCGCTGCTCATACTGAAGCTGAGGCTTCAAAGCTTCGACTCGTTTTCAGCACAAATTGAAAGAAAGCCTCAAAGCTTCACGAGGCTTCATTTTCCCTTCACTACCTCCGGTCTCCCTTCTCGCACACGCAGTCGTCCCTCGGATCCCCAGGGCGGATTCCTCCATGATCGAACCCACTCTTTCACATCATCAGTCGGAGTGATCCGTCCCTCAAGCGCCGATCCTTCGCTTCACATGAGACCCCTGACCGTGCTGCCCTCTCTCATCAGCTAGCTGGCTGTTTCTCGGTGTGATTTTCCATCCTCTCAGTCTCTCTTCTTGACAACTCTCAGTCTCTCGCTTGCGCTCTATCGTCAATTGTGTGACTTCTCTGCGAATTAACATCTAAGTATTTGAAGCTTTTATTTAACCAATCCCCGTTTGTTTTCAACCAGCTTCCGTACTATGTAATCTGTTAGAAAACCTTTACATCATCATCCTGGACGGCTCCTTATTTCCAAGTCTGAATATCTGTGTGAGTTGCACTGGTCTGTAATGAACAACTTCAGTCACTGGCACAGTGGGCCCAGCGGGCACGTCTTGTAGCAGAATTACAAGATAAACAGGCGTGTCGGCCTCCGAGCGGCTTCATTGCAGTGATCAGTGTGGTAGGAATGACAGCCTGGTTCATCTTATTGGCACCTTGGTAACACTTCACTCATTTCTTACACAACAAATCATGAGCTCTTGTTTTTTGGAAAGGCACAAGGCTTTTTACAATTTCATTTTTCAGCTCCTACTCGAGCTTTGTGTGTATTTGGTGATCTCTGCTTAGCTGATCTGCCTGAAGTAAGAAGATTTCAGAAAAACAACTGAATGTTGGGTTAGAAATAAATGGAACTTCTTTCTCTTTCTGTCTTTCTGCAGCGTTCATAATTATGACTGAAATTTACCGAGTGTCTAAGAAACACGCTGACGACTTGTGTACCATAGAAGAGTCACCACATGTCAGTGGAGCAGATGGCGACACAGGTGGGCTCTGTAGACCTACTTTATACTTCAAATGAAGAAAATGAATATTTTGTCAAGGGAAGGCAAATTAGTACTTTTATTTATGATGGTGTTTTGAAAATCTTTAAAGTGTATGGAAGAAGAATGGATGTGCTGATGTTAATGAATGAATTGTGTGCTTCACCTTCTCGCAGTGAGCCATTTCAGTGAGAATCCCAGTTTATTTGTCACCCCCGTGAATTAAGGATTTTTATTTTTTAATCTTCATGTAGATGAACAGTCTCCTCGCTCTTTCTTGCTGTAAGACACAGTTGTGCTCTTGTTTATTAATTTAGACAAATGCTTTTAAAGGCTAAGAGTGAACCCGTCACAGCTCTCCCTCTTCGTGTTCCACACTGGTGACTAAATCTGAGAAAGCCAAGTTTTGGTCGGCTGATCAGAGTGCTAATTTAACAGAAGCAGTTTCCGTGATATCAGTTATTTACGGAGGTGCCCCATATGGTGTGGTAGGTGTTACTGTCACGCCAGGTTCAAGTGAGTAACTCCACCTTGAGCGTATTCATTTAGTGATGTCGTGTCTTTTCTCTCTCCAGTGGTCAGTGTTTGGTGGGCTCTGCCTCAGTTCACTTTGATCAAAGGGTCTTCGCTGTTTCCTCAACAATTTCATAAGGAATAGTGTGACTCTTATGTGACTGATGTCTTCACAAGAGATACATTTCAAGAATAAATCCTATCCAGACTGCGTTCAGGCACATGCACACAGGACAAGAAGTGAAGAGCTGAGGTTAGAGCTTGTGGTCCTCCTTTATGTTCAGACGGAGTTTTAGAACATGTCCAGACTCAAGAACTTCAAATCCACAAAGAGAGAGCATGAGAGATGTTTTCAAGGAAAGGTGTAGCTCCTGGTAATAGCATCACAGAACTCTTTGAGGTGCGGGTCAATGCCTGTTTATAGGAACCTGAGCACGTCCTTCAGAGTTTGTCAAGAAGTCAGTTTGAGGTTACAAGCATAAGATGAATGAGTGTGTTGTTCTGGCAAAAGATTTTAGAGATGTCAACTCCTCTTTGAGTGGTACTGTTGGTTATACGAAAGACAGACGATGGCTAATGGTAGAAGGATGTAGCAGTGCAACAACTTGATGGACTTCATTTCCCAGCTGCCCCGAAGGGTATTGCCCTCATTGGATGGTTACAATGGGCGTATTTCATATCTAACAAGAGTGTCTACTTTTCAGATGCCATGTGTCATGGGCAGGGGCAGACTTATGAGGGATAGGGAGCCCCTGGCCTTAAACTATTGTTTGGGTCCCACCTAGGAGTTCTGTAGGAAAACAACGGAGAAACTAATATATAATGTCAATGGTTAGGAGGCACCTAAACTTGAATAGACACCAAAACAAGAACAACAAGCAGTGTGAGAGAATGAAAGAGGTGTGCGGTGTGACCAACAGGAGGTGTCCCACACTCCAGACACAAGGGCACATAACACAGTCCAGGGTTCAGATAAAGTGAATTTTATTAAACCTTTTCAAGTTCTTTCTCCCAAACAAGTTCTGATGTCCACGATTTCAATAATAATTCACCTCTACTCTCCTCCAGCCTTGTCCAACTTTCCTGGATGAGGTCTACTGGCTTCTTTAATGCCAAACTCAGGAGTACTTCTGGTGCCACACAATTACACCCTGGAAACAAGTGAGTCCTCCTTACGGAGTATGAATCCTCTCTGGCGGCACCCACACACCCTGACAGGGCTGACCATCAGGACTACAATTCCCAAGGTGCCCTGCAGGTGTATAGATTGTAGCTCAGTCTGAGGGATGCTCCTACCTGGCGAACCTGGGGAATAGATGGTCCCAAGAGACAGTCTTGCCCTATCCTTCCATTGCATCTTTCTGGCCAGGAAAGGTACCTGCAACCAAAGTGTCCGGGACGCCTGTCCATCCAAATCTTTCCCATATGGCTTCCTGTCCAGTTAGGCCTTAAGGTAATGCCAGTCCACCATTATTGGCACCTTCGGTGGAGAGCAGCAAAAACCAGCATCTGTGGCTATGAGTGATGAGTATGAGGGAGAGAGTGAGCATTGTCAGCGCTGAGAATTAAACTTGACAGCCATCAGAGCACAGTATGCCACGTCTGACCCTAAAACACAGAGAGTCCGATCTGTCAGCTATCTGTTCTGAGAGAGAGAAAAACAGAAAGAGAGGAAACGTATTTCAAAATGTTATTCTGGCAGTTTCACAATATCACACATTGTCAGCTGTTAAGGTAAAATTAAGAAAAAAACAATCCTATAAATTAATAAAAAGTAAAAATTAAATAAAATAAAAATCCATCAGCAGGTTTAGTTTTTCTCCAGTTTGTAGACTGAAGCCACTTTTGTGAAGGTTGACAAGTAAGTTCTTCTCCATGAAATGCAAACACGTGACAAGTAAGCTGATGTTGTGATAATAATAATCAGGTTAGCCTGTGCTGAGATCTGGACGTGGTCATCATGGACAAGAAAACACGGATATGAGGAGACAGAACAGGAATGTCGATGTGACAACAGCAAGTGGGAATGAAGGGGAGACCAGTTAATGGCCCCTTTGATGGTGGGACACCAGTGTAGGAAAGGAAAATTAACTTTAACTGACCAGCCAGGAACAATCAGAATAATGTGGGAAGGAGGAGAGATTTAACTCAGCAATTGATCAAATCATTTGGGAAGGCACCTTCTTAATTTACCTTACCTTCCTCTGTCGTAGGATGAGGGTCTCTGACTGTTACATCAATTTAAATGAAGCCCACTCATTTAAAGAAACAGAATAATGAAAGTATTGATGAACACAAGGATTATAGAAATATGATAACTGCATTTATAAAGTATGGTGATCAATATGACAGGACCCAGCCATACTAGACAGACAAACAGATATAAGACAGAGAGGCTGGCTGTTTACTGGTAGCTCGAGTTATAATTTATCTTGGCAAACATAAATAGTTTAACGATGCCAAGTCTTTATGGATGATGTCTGATGTTGTGTGGAGTTGTTGTTTTGTTGTTGCCCCGGGTTCATGTGAAGGATTCTTCTTGGGTTGGCGTCCATTCTTTGTTTTTGGTCAGGGTCCTTCATTTGTGGTGTTCTGTGGTGCTGCTTTCTCATCGTCCTTTCTGCTGTTAGGCCCTTTGGTGTGTCGTGTGCAGCTTCATAGAGAAGAGCGTTACTGTTTGTGGTACACGAGCTTAGATACTGAAATTCCCTTCTTGAAGTAAGGGCTACTTTTTAATGTTTTTAGTCCACTGGCCCACAGTTTGGCTTGGGTAAGACATTAATAATAATAATAATAATAATTCATTTTTTTTACAATTTACATAGTGCTTTTCTCACTACTCAAAAGAGCTTTACATAGTGAAACTATAAGTCAAACTAATGTGCAGCATCCACCTGGATGATATGACGGCAGCCATTTTTGCAGCACTACACTTACCACACATTAGCTGTTAGGTGGTGAAGGGGTGAGAGACAAAGAGCCAATTAGAAACAGTGGATGATTAGGGGGCCACAATGATAGGACTGCAGAGAGCAATTTAGCCTGGACATCGGGATACACTCCTCTCTTTATGAAGGATGCTCAGGGTCTTTTATGACCCCAGTGAGTTAGGACCTCGGTTTTATGTCTCATTCGAAGGATGGCACCATTTTTACAGAACATTGTCCCCATCACTGCTCTGGGGCATTGGGATCCACACACAGACCACAGGGTGGTAAGCACCCCCTGCTGGCTTCACCAACACCATTTTCAGTAACAACCCAAGCTCTTCCTAGATGGTCTCCCATCCAAGTACTAGCCAGGCCTGAAGATGCTTAGTTTCAGGTGGGTGACCTGTTCTAAAGGACCAGGTGGTGTGGTTTCAGATCCACAAAGAGAAAGTGGCTGTCAGTTCACAGTTTTTAACTTTAAGTGAGACACTGTAGAGATTTTGGAGAGTGGGTGTCCTGGGTCCCCTCAGAATAGCCCCTGGAGATCAGTGAATGTGTGCGCCTCTATGACAGAATACGTGGGTGCAGCTCGTTTTTAAAAAGGAATTCTGTCATCTCATGATTGGTTTAAAGTCACCTCTAGTTACAAAATCAGGAGCTACTTATAGTCAAGTTATTCTGTCTGTCCCAGTTCTCATTCCTTGAATTACAGCTCTTTGCTCTTTGTTGAGCTCATCATCAGAAGAACTACAGGCAGATTCTGGTGGGGATCATTCACTTATGTTGTGATGTAAGGGGAGACGGCACAGCTGGACGTCTATTAAATTTGCCACCTCAACAGGCCTGGTGGGCCACTAAAGCCTAGAATAATGGGCAATGCCCACTTTGTCCTACATCAGGTAGTTCATGTGCTCTTCATTCTCTCATCTCACTCCACCTTGTTCTTCTTGCAGCTCCAGTGCCTCAAGTTAGAGCAGAAAAGAAAGTCAACCTGCGGATGGTGCTGTTGATCTTCTCTCTTCTCCTAGTGGCCGCCCCCATATTCTTTTCTATTTACTGTAAGTATCATCCATACTGATATGATATTAAAAGTGAAGGAAATGTGAGTGCTTTGTGTATTTCTTAATACTGTATGTGCAGTCATTGGCCCCTTAATTAGGAGGACTTGCTCATTACCACAAAACAACTAATCATGTGGCTGTAATTCAGTGTACATAGTGGGGTCAACTGAAGTAATAAGAGTCGCAAAGGAAGATGAACTGGGGTGCCAACCCAGCCATCCCTGTTTACTTCTAAGTCCAAACACAAACTCTCGATGGTGTAAAAGGAAACAAAACTATTGCCACAGTAATAAAGTGGCCGGTATTAATCAGACTTTCTAGTCTGCCTTCTGCAGGTCATGGAGCTCCTTAGCTCTGGTCGCTCTGGATAGATGTGACACTTCCTTCAGGGATGTCAAGTTCTTAGAGCCCAGGGACTGGAAGGGGCAGAGTCATTGGGTGTTTTCTCTGTACTTTGGTGAATGAAAAGGACAAGACTGTCAGCCACAGCACCCCCTCAGCTCAGCTCAGTAGTGTGGTTCGTTTTTAGGAGCTCCATGCTGCTCACAGTTCTGATCCAATATGAGACGCCATTCTCTTGGGTGCCCACTCTTTTATAGTCCTCCAGCCATTAGGGGGGCAGCATCAATTGTCCTCAGGGGGCATCTTCTTACTTCAGTGGGTGACGCCCTGCAGTGGTATCGCTTACCTCCGATAAACCTGGAAGGTGATCCTCTGACAAGCATACATGACTCCTAATATCATAAATTAACCAAGGAATGACATTAATGGCAAAGATATTTTACCATTTCTACATTTTAACTGTAGCATAAACCTTCATAAATTAGTTATAAAGCAGGTGCGTGTGACCAGCTAATATTTAAAACCACTCTCATGTTAAATATGCCGTTATACATATTAAGATGTAGAGGCTAACACACATCATAATTAGCAGTTAAGCCCCACATCGGGTTTGTTAAAGTAATAATCTCCCCCCACAGCTCAGGAAGCCTAACATTTATGACTGCACATTCCCACTCTTAAGAGCCGCTCCTCTTGTGCCATCCTCATCGTGTAGCACAGCTAGGATCGCTGATCGTTCTCCATACTGACATGCTTTCTCCCAGCGATCCACCAAAAGTAATCCTCATCTTCTGCCTGGGACTCCTGTTTATGTGGTCCTCTGCATTCTGGAATCTTCCCAGACTTGATGGATGAAGTGCAGACCTTCTTGAAACCTGTGGATCCAGAGCCTGTGTCTCTGTGTGTCAGGTCAGTATCAGTCAGGCATCCAGCCCCTCCATCTTCAGGGCA
>NW_026261581.1:0-84053 GCF_900747795.2 Erpetoichthys calabaricus | reverse complement strand
GAGTGTCAAATGCTTCGAAGCTTCTATTCGATTTCCGACACAATTGCTTCAAACGTGTTGATGCTTCTCAAGGCTTCACCCCGCCCATCACTACTCACAAGTTACTGAACAAGAAATCAGCAGACTAGCATGACGAATGGGGCGTAATGGGCGTCCTTCCCCTCTCCTCCGGATTTTTCAAATGTTAATTTTTTCCCTGTGCTTAAAAATCATTTAAAAAGCGGCCTGATTATGCGGCGTATGGTACGCCGCGGGTTGGCTAGTAAAATAATAAAATAATACATTTTAACTATATGGCGCCTTTCCCATGCTCAAGGCACTTACAGAATATAAGAAAGAACGACAGGGTATACAGTATCTAGCATTGTACAAACACAGATAAATAAAGAAGATTACGACAGTGAATTCAGTACAAGAAAGACATAGCAGCACATGAAGCTGTGCAAAGAAGAGCAGCCAGGTGCATCATGGGACTGAAGGACATGTCGTAGTGTGACAGGCACAGAGAGTTAAACCTGTTTAGTCTGAGCAGAGGACATCATGTGGGGACCTCATCTGGGTTTGTAAAATCCTCCAAGGCATTGATAAAGTAAATCCAACAGAATTCAGAAGAGTGAATCACATACTCGAAGACATCGGGGGAAATTAAGGGGACGTGCATTTAAAACTGAAGCCAGGAAGTTCTTCTTTACACAAAGAGTTGTGGGACTCTGAAACAACATCTGAGACATGAAATTAAAGCAGAAACCTCAACAACCTTTAAAAAAATCAGGATGAGATGTCTGGACAGCTTAGCTATTAACTAAACAAACGGGCCTGGTGGACTGAAGGGTCTCCTCTCGTTTGTCAAATTTCTTATGTTTCTATTCCTGCAATTTCTCTCTACTGTCTTCATCTTTAACATTAGTGACATCTACTGAGAGACAAGTTAAAGAGGCCAGTCAAGCATTTTGTGTAATGCTTATTTTTGTTATTGTTTCTTCAAAGCAATAAATGGTAATTCAGTGCACATCACATGATAAATACATAAAACGACATAACAACACAGAGAAATGTACTCATCTGCGAGTCTCCACAGGTCTTTACAAGTACAACATAAATTGGGCTGGAGGAGGCGGTAATGTGGACACCGGAGGACAGCAGTTTAAAGAGAGGGAATGGAGTCAGGAGACGGCACAGACAGATAACAGTAAGACAAATATTTAAATAAGAGAAGAATGGGAAAAGTGGGTTGTTGATTGCTTTTATTTTTATATATATAATTTTTTGACCTTCTGTAAAATTTCTCCCTGGAGACAAATAAAGTATCATCTAATCCATTATTCTAAAAGACCTTTCATGTTAACTAAAGTTAAATATACAGTGATTACTGCCACTGTTTAATGTAAGACCACAGCATAGCGTCACAGAAATAAACACAGCATATCTCATATAAGAGAAGTTTCAGATATTAAATTAGGATTATCTCACAGACATAATACAGCATTGTAGCTCTTAGCTGACTGCCCTGAAGATGGAGGGGCTGGATGCCTGACTGACACGGACCTGACACACAGAGACACAGGCTCTGGATCCACAGGTTTCAAGAAGGTCTGCACTTCATCCATCAAGGCTGGGAAGATTCCAAAATGCAGAGGACCACATAAACATGAGTCCCAGGCAGAAGATGAGGATTACTTTTGGTGGATCGCTGGGAGAAAGCATGTCAGTATGGAGAACGATCAGCGATCCTAGCTGTGCTACACGATGAGGATGATACAAGAGGAGCGGCTCTTAAGAGTGGGAATGTGCAGTCATAAATGTTAGGCTTCCTGAGCTGTGGGGGGAGATTATTACTTTAACAAACCCGATGTGGGGCTTAACTGCTAATTATGATGTGTGTTAGCCTCTACATCTTAATATTTATAATGGCATATTTAACATGAGAGTGGTTTTAAATATTAGCTGGTCACACGCACCTGCTTTATAACTAATTTATGAAGGTTTATGCTACAGTTAAAATGTAGAAATGGTAAAATATCTTTGCCATTAATGTCATTCCTTGGTTAATTTATGATATTAGGAGCCATGTATGCTTGTCAGAGGATCACCTTCCAGGTTTATCGGAGGTAAGCGATACCACTGCAGGGCGTCACCCACTGAAGTAAGAAGATGCCCCCTGAGGACAATTGATGCTGCCCCCTAATGGCTGGAGGACTATAAAAGAGTGGGCACCCAAGAGAATGGCGTCTCATATTGGATCAGAACTGTGAGCAGCATGGAGCTCCTAAAAACGAACCACACTACTGAGCTGAGCTGAGGGGGCGCTGTGGCTGACAGTCTTGTCCTTTTCATTCACCAAAGTACAGAGAAAACACCCAATGACTCTGCCCCTTCCAGTCCCTGGGCTCTAAGAACTTGACATCCCTGAAGGAAGTGTCACATCTATCCAGAGCGACCAGAGCTAAGGAGCTCCATGACCTGCAGAAGGCAGACTAGAAAGTCTGATTAATACCGGCCACTTTATTACTGTGGCAATAGTTTTGTTTCCTTTTACTCCATCGAGAGTTTGTGTTTGGACTTAGAAGTAAACAGCGATGGCTGGGTTGGCACCCCAGTTCATCTTCCTTTGCGACTCTTATTACTTCAGTTGACCCCACTATGTACACTGAATTACAGCCACATGATTAGTTGTTTTGTGGTAATGAGCAAGTCCTCCTAATTAAGGGGCCAATGACTGCACATACAGTATAAGAAATACACAAAGCACTCACATTTCCTTCACTTTTAATATCATATCAGTATGGATGATACTTACAGTAAATAGAAAAGAATATGGGGGCGGCCACTAGGAGAAGAGAGAAGATCAACAGCACCATCCGCAGGTTGACTTTCTTTTCTGCTCTAACTTGAGGCACTGGAGCTGCAAGAAGAACAAGGTGGAGTGAGATGAGAGAATGAAGAGCACATGAACTACCTGATGTAGGACAAAGTGGGCATTGCCCATTATTCTAGGCTTTAGTGGCCCACCAGGCCTGTTGAGGTGGCAAATTTAATAGACGTCCAGCTGTGCCGTCTCCCCTTACATCACAACATAAGTGAATGATCCCCACCAGAATCTGCCTGTAGTTCTTCTGATGATGAGCTCAACAAAGAGCAAAGAGCTGTAATTCAAGGAATGAGAACTGGGACAGACAGAATAACTTGACTATAAGTAGCTCCTGATTTTGTAACTAGAGGTGACTTTAAACCAATCATGAGATGACAGAATTCCTTTTTAAAAACGAGCTGCACCCACGTATTCTGTCATAGAGGCGCACACATTCACTGATCTCCAGGGGCTATTCTGAGGGGACCCAGGACACCCACTCTCCAAAATCTCTACAGTGTCTCACTTAAAGTTAAAAACTGTGAACTGACAGCCACTTTCTCTTTGTGGATCTGAAACCACACCACCTGGTCCTTTAGAACAGGTCACCCACCTGAAACTAAGCATCTTCAGGCCTGGCCAGTACTTGGATGGGAGACCATCTAGGAAGAGCTTGGGTTGTTACTGAAAATGGTGTTGGTGAAGCCAGCAGGGGGTGCTTACCACCCTGTGGTCTGTGTGTGGATCCCAATGCCCCAGAGCAGTGATGGGGACAATGTTCTGTAAAAATGGTGCCATCCTTCGAATGAGACATAAAACCGAGGTCCTAACTCACTGGGGTCATCAAAGACCCTGAGCATCCTTCATAAAGAGAGGAGTGTATCCCGATGTCCAGGCTAAATTGCTCTCTGCAGTCCTATCATTGTGGCCCCCTAATCATCCACTGTTTCTAATTGGCTCTTTGTCTCTCACCCCTTCACCACCTAACAGCTAATGTGTGGTAAGTGTAGTGCTGCAAAAATGGCTGCCGTCATATCATCCAGGTGGATGCTGCACATTAGTTTGACTTAGAGTTTCACTATGTAAGGCTCTTTTGAGTAGTGAGAAAAGCACTATGTAAATTGTAAAAAAATGAATTATTATTATTATTATTATTATTTTTATTATTATTATTATTATTATTATTAATGTCTTACCCAAGCCAGACTGTGGTCCAGTGGACTAAAAACATTAAAAAGTAGCCCTTACTTCAAGAAGGGAATTTCAGTATCTAAGCTCGTGTACCACAAACAGTAACGCTCTTCTCTATGAAGCTGCACACGACACACCAAAGGGCCTAACAGCAGAAAGGACGATGAGAAAGCAGCACCAGAGAACACCACAAATGAAGGACCCTGACCAAAAACAAAGAATGGACGCCAACCCAAGAAGAATCCTTCACATGAACCCGGGGCAACAACAAAACAACAACTCCACACAACATCAGACATCATCCATAAAGACTTGGCATCGTTAAACTATTTATGTTTGCCAAGATAAATTATAACTCGAGCTACCAGTAAACAGCCAGCCTCTCTGTCTTATATCTGTTTGTCTGTCTAGTCTGGCTGGGTCCTGTCATATTGATCACCATACTTTATAAATACAGTTATCATATTTCTATAATCCTTGTGTTCATCAATACTTTCATTATTCTGTTTCTTTAAATGAGTGGGCTTCATTTAAATTGATGTAACAGTCACAGACCCTCATCCTACGACAGAGGAAGGTAAGGTAAATTAAGAAGGTGCCTTCCCAAATGATTTGATCAATTGCTGAGTTAAATCTCTCCTCCTTCCCACATTATTCTGATTGTCCCTGGCTGGTCAGTTAAAGTTAATTTTCCTTTCCTACACTGGTGTCCCACCATCAAAGGGGCCATTAACTGGTCTCCCCTTCATTCCCACTTGCTGTTGTCACATCGACATTCCTGTTCTGTCTCCTCATATCCGTGTTTTCTGTCCATGATGACTACGTCCAGATCTCAGCACAGGCTAACCTGATTATTATTATCACAACATCAGCTTACTTGTCACGTGTTTGCATTTCATGGTTAATAACTTACTTGTCAACCTTCACAAAAGTGGATTCAGTCTACAAACTGGAGAAAAACTAAACCTGCTGATGGATTTTTATTTTATTTAATTTTTACTTTTTATTAATTTATAGGATTGTTTTTTTCTTAATTTTACCTTAACAGCTGACAATGTGTGATATTGTGAAACTGCCAGAATAACATTTTGAAATACGTTTCCCTTCTCTTTCTCTTTTTCTCTCTCTCAGAACAGATAGCTGACAGATCGGACTCTCTGTGTTTTAGGGTCAGACGTGGCATACTGTGCTCTGATGGCTGTCAAGTTTAATTCTCAGCGCTGACAATGCTCACTCTCTCCCTCATACTCATCACTCATAGCCACAGATGCTGGTTTTTGCTGCTCTCCACCGAAGGTGCCAATAATGGTGGACTGGCATTACCTTAAGGCCTAACTGGACAGGAAGCCATATGGGAAAGATTTGGATGGACAGGCGTCCCGGACACTTTGGTTGCAGGTACCTTTCCTGGCCAGAAAGATGCAATGGAAGGATAGGGCAAGACTGTCTCTTGGGACCATCTATTCCCCAGGTTCGCCAGGTAGGAGCATCCCTCAGACTGAGCTACAATCTATACACCCGCAGGGCACCTTGGGAATTGTAGTCCTGATGGTCAGCCCTGTCAGGGTGTGTGGGTGCCGCCAGAGAGGATTCATACTCCGTAAGGATGACTCACTTGTTTCCAGGGTGTAATTGTGTGGCACCAGAAGTACTCCTGAGTTTGGCATTAAAGAAGCCAGTAGACCTCATCCAGGAAAGTTGGACAAGGCTGGAGGAGAGTAGAGGTGAATTATTATTGAAATCGTGGATGTCAGAACTTGTTTGGGAGAAAGAACTTGAAAAGGTTTAATAAAATTCACTTTATCTGAACCCTGGACTGTGTTATGTGCCCTTGTGTCTGGAGTGTGGGACACCTCCTGTTGGTCACACCGCACACCTCTTTCATTCTCTCACACTGCTTGTTGTTCTTGTTTTGGTGTCTATTCAAGTTTAGGTGCCTCCTAACCATTGACATTATATATTAGTTTCTCCGTTGTTTTCCTACAGAACTCCTAGGTGGGACCCAAACAATAGTTTAAGGCCAGGGGCTCCCTATCCCTCATAAGTCTGCCCCTGCCCATGACACATGGCATCTGAAAAGTAGACACTCTTGTTAGATATGAAATACGCCCATTGTAATCATCCAATGAGGGCAATACCCTTCGGGGCAGCTGGGAAATGAAGTCCATCAAGTTGTTGCACTGCTACATCCTTCTACCATTAGCCATCGTCTGTCTTTCGTATAACCAACAGTACCACTCAAAGATGAGTTGACATCTCTAAAATCTTTTGCCAGAACAACACATTCATTCATCTTATGCTTGTAACCTCAAACTGACTTCTTGACAAACTCTGAAGGACGTGCTCAGGTTCCTATAAACAGGCATTGACCCGCACCTCAAAGAGTTCTGTGATGCTATTACCAGGAGCTACACCTTTCCTTGAAAACATCTCTCATGCTCTCTCTTTGTGGATTTGAAGTTGTTGGGGCTGGACACGTTCTAAAACTTCGTCTGAACATAAAGGAGGACCACAAACTCTAACCTCAGCTCTTCACTTCTTGTCCTGTGTGCATGTGACTGAACGCAGTCTGGACAGGATTTGTTCTTGAAATGTATCTCTTGTGAAGACATCAGTCACATAAGAGTCACACTATTCCTTATGAAATTGTTGAGGAAACAGCGAAGACCCTTTGATCAAAGTGAACTGAGGCAGAGCCCAACAAACATTGACCACCAGAGAGAGAGAAGACACGACATCACTAAATGAATACGCTCAAGGTGGAGTTACTCACTTGAACCTGGCGTGACAGTAACACCTACCACACCATATGGGGCACCTCCGTAAATAACTGATATCACGGAAACTGCTTCTGTTAAATTAGCACTCTGATCAGCCGACCAAAACTTGGCTTTCTCAGATTTAGTCACCAGTGTGGAACACGAAGAGGGAGAGCTGTGACGGGTTCACTCTTAGCCTTTAAAAGTGTTTGTCTAAATTAATAAACAGGAGCACAACTGTGTCTTACAGCAAGAAAGAGCGAGGAGACTGTTCATCTACATGAAGATTAAAAAATAAAAATCCTTAATTCACGGGGGTGACAAATAAACTGGGATTCTCACTGAAATGGCTCACTGCGAGAAGGTGAAGCACACAATTCATTCATTAACATCAGCACATCCATTCTTCTTCCATACACTTTAAAGATTTTCAAAACACCATCATAAATAAAAGTACTAATTTGCCTTCCCTTGACAAAATATTCATTTTCTTCATTTGAAGTATAAAGTAGGTCTACAGAGCCCACCTGTGTCGCCATCTGCTCCACTGACATGTGGTGACTCTTCTATGGTACACAAGTCGTCAGCGTGTTTCTTAGACAGTCGGTAAATTTCAGTCATAATTATGAACGCTGCAGAAAGACAGAAAGAGAAAGAAGTTCCATTTATTTCTAACCCAGCATTCAGTTGTTTTTCTGAAATCTTCTTACTTCAGGCAGATCAGCTAAGCAGAGATCACCAAATACACACAAAGCTCGAGTAGGAGCTGAAAAATGAAATTGTAAAAAGCCTTGTGCCTTTCTCAAAGAAAGAGAGCTCATGATTTGTTGTGTAAGAAATGAGTGAAGTGTTACCAAGGTGCCAATAAGATGAACCTACCACACTGATCACTGCAATGAAGCCGCTCAGAGGCCGACACGCCTGTTTACCTTGTAATTCTGCTACAAGACGTGCCCGCTGGGCCCACTGTGCCAGTGACTGAAGTTGTTCATTACAGACCAGTGCAACTCACACAGATATTCAGACTTGGAAATAAGGAGCCGTCCAGGATGATGATGTAAAGGTTTTCTAACAGATTACATAGTACGGAAGCTGGTTGAAAACAAACGGGGATTGGTTAATAATAATAATTCTTTGCATTTATATAGCGCTTTTCTCACTACTCAAAGCGCTCAGCAATTGCAGGTTAAGGACCTTGCCGAAGGGCCCAACAGAACAGAGACCCTATTGGCATTTACGGGATTCGAACCGGCAACCTTCCGATTGCCAGTGCAGATCCCCAGCCTCAGAGCCACCACTCTGCCCTCAAAATAAAAGCTTCAAATACTTAGATGTTAATTCGCAGAGAAGTCACACAATTGACGATAGAGCGCAAGCGAGAGACTGAGAGTTGTCAAGAAGAGAGACTGAGAGGATGGAAAATCACACCGAGAAACAGCCAGCTAGCTGATGAGAGAGGGCAGCACGGTCAGGGGTCTCATGTGAAGCGAAGGATCGGCGCTTGAGGGACGGATCACTCCGACTGATGATGTGAAAGAGTGGGTTCGATCATGGAGGAATCCGCCCTGGGGATCCGAATGATGACTGCGTGTGCGAGAAGGGAGACCGGAGGTAGTGAAGGGAAAATGAAGCCTCGTGAAGCTTTGAGGCTTTCTTTCAATTTGTGCTGAAAACGAGTCGAAGCTTTGAAGCCTCAGCTTCAGTATGAGCAGCGACATCTGGTGGTTAACTGAGGTTAAGGCAAGCAATCGAAAGCGCAAGTGCAGCAGCACTCTTTGTTTCAGTCTCACGTCACCTGTAAAAGGTCAGAAAAGTCCGTTCATTTTATTCTGCTAAGGTCCTTGTCCATTTATACTATTTAACTTTTCAACGCCGTTTTCCGCCGTTAGTCGCCATCTGTCGCAAAAGCTCTCCAAATCTCTCTCTCCTCACAACCCCACATTGTTGAATGAGAATATACAGGCTGTCTTGTTAATTCAGCGCCACAGCTGTCAAACCAATAAAGCGCGCTGTGGGTCACGTGACAGCGGTGTTTCGTCACAAGCTCCGACACAGAGATTCGACTCGCTACACTTCAGATTGACACAAACTTCGGCGCTTCGGTATGATTTTCTCATCTCTAACAGGAGGACAACCGACCCCGAGTGGTCTGGTAGACGCTGGCGGAGGCAACCAAGGCGGGGGGTCGGTAGTTTGAGGACCGTGGCGGTTGAAGTCTCTCAGCTGAGCAAGCCTTGGGTGAGCTGGACAGACTGGGAAGGATCTGTGCTTGGCTGGTGTGACCCCAATGCCTGCTGCAGGATTTTAATCTCATTTTAGCCTTGTTTTAGCCGTTTGAGATTTTTATCTTTTTATGGAATATTTATGTACGGACATTTCTGATTTATGGAGATTTTAGTTGAACACTGTTTCGTTTTGACTTTTTTTGTTAATAAAAGTACCATCCCCTTGCTCAGGCTGATTTGCCCCCCTAGAGCAGCGCATCTGGTTACATTGCTGACGGTGTTGGGTTCGAGGGCTCCTGAAAGGGAAGAGGGAGCGTGGAGCAGGACCAGCATCGTCACAGTCGGACAGTATCTTACGGGACGCATGGACAATCTCTGGACGGGGGGCCAGCTTATTACTAGCACTGTGCCACCGCGCCCCCATGTTTAATACATCCATTCAGGGCCGCCGTAAACTGAGGGCGAGCGGTGCGTTTGCTCCGGGGACCCCGAATGAAAGGGCTCTATCTACTAACGTCGCTAAGTAAAAATTTCTTATTATTGGATGAAAGTATTAATTGGAAAAATATTTCATCTAAATAAATTTTTAGACTTTATAAAAATTGTCAATGGAAAAATAAGGATGGTTTAAATTATCATCATATTGCCCAGTAGCTTCTTCTTTATAAAATCTTTTGCATTTCGCCTAAAGTGCTGCGCAAGTAAGCGACGACGACATCGCCTGTTTCCAGAAGGCACCAAATATTATTTTTCTGAGATATTGCAAAGTTTTATGTTTAATGTTATGACCAATCTTTGTATTTCGTATCACTATAGTGTTTTAAAATCATTACTAAAATTGAATTATTGAAACTTTTTTGATTATCAGGGAAACGTTTATCACGTTTATTCATTTAAATCCGCCGCCTCCACCGGACAGTAACAAGTAAAACTAGTGAATCACAACACACCGCCGATCCTGCCGTTCAGCTTATTAGTCGTCACGCCGTCGCTGTCATAAGCCGTTATGTGCTGGCGAACTACATGGAGATGCCCAGGATCACAATTAGTAGTTTATATGTGCGGCCGAAGAGATTAGTTTTGGGTCATTTGTTTGAACTTACATCTAATAGTTTTATACATTTCGTTATCTCAAACGTACAAATAATACGAATATTCGTTTTCAAATGTTTTAAAAGCCATAAAATAGTAAGTGTAAGTTCATCAGATATTCCAAAAAATCTTAAAACATTTATAGTGATAATTTCTAGTGTTGTAAGTCATCTCTTTCCTTAGAAAGTAACCGAGAAGTCACATTGAATTTTTAATATATGCTCTTTCAACGCTCAAACGAATATCAATAAATTCTTAAATCAGGTAAAAGGCTGCAGTAAATGAACGGTAGTCTTTTATTGTGATCAATTTTGGAAGCGATGGTCTCATAAGTTTTTTTTTCTTCATTATTTAATTGACGGGTTAACGAATACTCATAAAAGACATTAAAAAATTAACGCCGGTCTCAGTCGAGATAAAGACAGAAATAGAACATATGAAAATGTGGAGCACAGAAAAGAGCCGAAAAAAGAAAACAAATAAGTATAGTAATGTGGTTTATTAAAATTAAAAAAAAAAAACTATAAAATGAAAAGGAACCTGCGGTGGGCTGGCACCCTGCCCAGGATTGGTTCCTGCCTTGTGCCCTGTGTTGGCTGGGATTGGCTCCAGCAGACCCCCGTGACCCTGTGTTCGGATTCAGCGGGTTGGAAAATGGATGGATGGATGGATGGATGAAAAGGAACATGGACTGCGCTCCCGGCCCGGTCTGGACCTGATTCGGAGTCTGATGAAGAAGACATTGAAGTTCGAACAGAGAAAATTTGACCCTCTTCGCTTACACCAGTGGAAGAAACAAGTAAAATGAATGAAGATAGGCCTATTAATGACGATCCCTGGACGTGCGGCCAATAAATATCAGCGACACGTTAAGAGTCTTCTTAGTTTAGAAAAAGCCAAAACCAAATACGTGATGTCAACTTTCCAATTGAATAAAGAAGGAAGAAAATTCCATACATCATTTTACTACAACATGTTACCGAACAGTCAAAATGTGCGTGAAAGTGGTTATTATATCAGTGAAAAATAACAAAGTATATTGTTTTTACTGGTTTTTGTTTCCCAATAATTTATCAAGATTAACTCTTGCTAGTGATGGATTTGTGATTGGAGACATTGAAGTGCACGAATAAAGGAGCAGGAAGCATCTTCGTCCCGTTATCAATCACAAATGCAATTTAACTTGCAAAACAATCACAAAGTCAGCAAACTATTGACAATCTGCAGTAACGTCAAATAAATGCCAAAAAAGAACATTGGCGCAGAATAGTATAGTGTGTTCAATATTTAGGGAATCATAATGCCGCCTTTCGTGGTTCCAGCAATAAATTTATTTACAGAAAATAATAGCAAACTCCTTAGACTTATTGAAATGATAGCCCCATTTGATCCTACTGTGGATGAGCATTTGAGAAGAGTTTGGAATAAGGAAATATCGGATCATTACCCGAGTTGGGAAATTCAGAATTGAATGATCAAAAACCGAACTAAAGGAGCGCACTAAGAAAAGTCAATGTGTTCCGTTCTTTTGGACGCTAACAGATTTCAATCACGAGGAACAGTTAACATTAACAAAATGATGACGTCACAATTGAAGACTATTTCCCTGATTTTCTATCAGTTGTTAAAGTACAGGATCTGATTTAACTGAAGGGCTCAGAGGCCATCTTGCCGATACGGGGTTATCTCTCCGAGACTGCAGGGGACAAGCTGACGATAACGGCGCCAATGTGGCTGTGAAGCACCAAGGAGTGCAAACGAGAATTTGAATGAACATCCTGGGCCTTTTTAGTTCCATGTACGGCACATCGTTTAACTTTATTCTTGAGAGATATGGCCTCGTGTATTCCTATTGCTGTGACTTTCTTTTGAACAATTCAAAGACTTTACGATATTTTCTGCCTCAGTGAACAGATGGTCTGTTTTCGCGAAACATTTGCCGGAATTAATGCTAAAGCCGTTGGCACCAACTAGATGGGAATGTAAATTTCATTCTGTGAAGCCGATTCGTTTTCATTTAATACGTCAGATTTGTAAAACATTGGAAGAAATCAGTGAATCGACCAAAGATCCAAAAATAAGACGCGAGGCCCAATGATTGATTCAATTTGAATTAAATTACGAATTTGTTTTGGCAACAGTTATATGGTAGGAAATACTCGTCGCTGTTAATAAAGTTAGCAAACTTTTAAAAAATATGTTTGCTGATTTAAACACTGCAACAACGCATTTAAAAGGTTTAAACGATTATTTAATTTCATGTAAAAGAGCCTGAGAAGAAATGTTATACTGATTATGTTTTAAGAATCATCGAGCAAGCAACGATGTCAATTGAAGAAACATTTCAGCAATTAAACATACATAGGAATTACTTCGGATTTCTGTACAATATTACAAAATTAAAATTTATGGCCGATGAACAACTTAAAAATATTGCTTGGATTCAGATATTTTATTAACAGATGGAGATAATCGTGATATCAATGGGTTAGAATTATTTAAATAAATGCAATTATTCTAACGTGTTATGAATACACCGACGAACTGTAAACCCCTCGACTGCCTAACTATATTACCAGATGTCAGCGAGTCTTATCACAATTTAGTTAATTATTGTGAATATTATATTATTCCTGTAACGACAGCTACAGCTGAGAGAAGTTTATCGAAGCTGAAAATAATTAAGAATTATCTACAAGCCTGGGACAGGAAAGATTATCAAGTTTAGCACAACTCTCAATAGAAAACGAATTATGTGAATCCATGGGATACGAAGATATAATAAATGACTTCGAGGAAAAGAAAGATCGAAAAATAAATTACAAATAATGTTTAAAAACTCAGTTCATTGTATTGTAGTTTTGTAGTACCTCTTCTTGCATTGTATTTCTTGTATTATAATTTTTCATAATAATAAATTAAAATAAAGTTTTAATTAAATTTTAAGTGTGTCGTTTTCTTAATTCTTATTTAATATAGCATATACAATTCATTTTATTATTCCTATTTTTGTAATACCTCCCTCAAGTCAGATGTCAATTCCTTTTAAATTAAATTAGGACCCCATATCAGGTCTTGCTAACGGCAGTCCTCCATGTTTTAATTCCTCTCCTCATGACAATCCTATTAAGTATTCATCTTAGTATTTCATTCGTTCAGAGAGCTGTAATGTCACGAGTGTCACGTGCACAGAAAGCCCGTTGAACATTTGACGTGCTGCTATAGTTACCGGGGCTGTGAAGATGGCAGTTTGTAACGGCACCAGGTCCATTTACTGTGCAGTATCTACTAGAACAGGAGGTTCAAATGTAACACAAAACTGACAAGCAGCTAAAACACAAACCCTAAAACACTGAACCCCACCACTCAGTGCCCAGCACACCCACTGGTATACAACACACTGGCTCACTGGTGTTTGAAGACTTAACAGCTCTCACGTTATGGTTTGGTTGTTCCTGTTCACCACAGTCAGTCTTCAGGTCCTCGCAGTCAGAGACGTCCGGTGAGGAGTTCAGCTGGAGAGCCCAACAGGAATGAGCAAACCAGAATCTGCTGAGTGTCTTTAAAGACTTTAACCATCGTGTGCCCACGGGCTTCTACATATTGGTGTCCAAGCACAACCTTTCACAGAGTTTGACTCTCCAGATCCTTCAGTTCTACATGAAGAGAGGAGGTGCAGGGTTACAGTGGTCTACGTGGGGGGTCTTTTCACATGGGCTGCCTTGTAAGAAGCCATCAACTGCTTGGTGAGCTGGCCTGTTGGTCACTTTACATGAGTGTACATCAGGGGTGTCAGACTCTGATTTAGAATCACAGACGTACAGCAGCAGCATCCTTAACAGAGAGTTCTAGAATGGCAGAGACCCACCAAATCCCCCAGGGCACTAGAAGGCAGACAGCACAGCAGTGGTCAGACATGCCTGGCACTGTGACGGATGTGAAGATTTTAGTTTTGCTCTTTTGGATTTGTAGTGTAATGTGACAGTCACCTCATTGTCACTTTAATGACAGCCAGTCTCTAGATCAGTAAAAGCAAGAAGGTCACGTGACACCATTAGTCATGAGTCATGTTAGTCACGCTCATTCAGGAAGTGGTCCCCTGAGGCAGAGCAGGTTCTGAGATAATGAAAACATTGAGGAGGTTGTTGACTGCACTACTGACTACATCAACTTCACTCTAAAAACTACTGTTTTGGGCCAACAAAAAAAATGAACGCAACGCTCTGCATCAAGCTTTTTAAGTTACTATAACTTCTGGTTAAAATTACGTAGAACCAACCCATAACATTGAGTAACTGGAAAAGGTTTTTCCTTCAGATCTTAAATTGCTTTTAAGTACCATCAGCTTAAAAAATTATAGGATACACAGAACTTTTTAAATTCACTGCACAGAAAAATTAAGTTGTCCCAACTAATTTATGTTATATTTTTAAAGAATGTTTTAAGTTCTACGTACTTAATTATTAATATATTTTAAAGTTGTGATGGTGTAAAAAGTGAAGTTGGTGTAATTAGTTTTTTCAGCCTATAATTTTCAGCTTTATCAAGTTTAATTATTTATTAAATTATTAAAACTACAGCCACTTAAAGAATGAAAATGTTGCAAAATTTACTTTATTGGAAATATTATGTTGCATTTTTATATATTTCAACAAATAGCCATACTACAGCAGCAAAAATATAGGCCTCAGTGTAATATTCAACTGTCAAATTTGTCAAACCTGACTTCTATTGCAGGATGCAAAAACATTTTGAAAAATATACAGTAGCAACCTCACTATGAAAATAGCAAGTGCTTACAAAGATCATGAGGTACGAACACACAACAGCACCTACTCTGATCTAAGAACATTCTTGGACAAAAGAGCACCATTCTTTGAACACAATATTACAAAACCATAATGAACATGTTTTCAACAGCACATAATCAACAAAAATTTAAAACAAAACCTGAGAATGTTTACAATTGAAACAGCTGTTTATGGATTAAATAATAACATGGGTTTTTAAAAAAAAATGGCAGTGGTTTGAAAGAAAAGTGTTCTTAGAAAATGCTGTACTTGAGATTCATTACTTTCCCACTGGTTTTTAGTCCATCAAGTTCAAGGAACAGTTTCTGAAATACTTCGTATGTACATTTTAGATCCTTGGGATAGCTCAGATTCAGAGCGTATATTAAACCCATGAGCAAAGCACAGCACCTTGGGACATCAATGCCATCCAGGATTTTGGCTCCCTCGATCAGGATGGTTCCAGTGTTTGGATTCTTGTCTTTGATGATGGCAATGTTCAATACTTGCCTGTCAAGGTTTGCTTCAAACTCTTCAATATTCTAGCAGAACAAATGCAAAAGTATATTAAGAGGTTTAGTAAAACAGAATTGTGTTATTACTGCTGACGTTATTTTAACCATTCCAACACACAACCATACACATCTACTTACATGAACTGGCTCAACTTGAGCAGTGAGTAGCATTGCCATCACACAGTAGCTATGGAGACAAATTTAACTCACTTTTTTTGTTTGTTGGGGTCAAAAGTGCCAATATGAAGTATTACAAGAGCACGAAAGCTTACTAGAATCTTCATAGTGGCAAAGATCGTCAGGTATTAATCCACCAAAAAGAAAAGATAGTGTTTGGCAGCCTAATCAGAAACCTGAATATGTTTGGACTAAGCATTAAGTCAATACACTCATCATTTTTTTTCTCATTTACAAATGGGACAATGGTCAAATCCATTGCCAGGATTTAGCAACATGCTGTTGTGGTTATTTCTATTATTTAAAGAAGCCTTCTTGCATATATTGTGTTATCCTCTAGCATTATAATGTGTCATTCTTTAGGAAAGTGAGAATGTTTCAACTATTTGTGATGTCAAATTGTGCCACAGTAGAACTTACTTTTGACTTTCCATTCTTTGGTTGAGGTCTACAGAGAAAAATTTCCTTTTTTAAAATGTCATGTCTTACTTTAGGCGTATCACAGTGAAAGGTATCAAAACAACAAAAATTTAAAAAATAACCACTTTATAAGTGAAACAGGTTTTCAGCAACAATTACAGCCATCTATAGCAGGTTTTTGCCTGGAATATTAAAGTGTAGATTCCACGGTGATAAATTACTTACATTAAACTCCTTGAAGAGGTCCTGTTCCTTTTCTCCAAGGTAGACAACCAGGCAACGAATGGCCACCTCTCTCCGTACTTCAATTGTATTGTTCTAATTGAGTAAAAAGAGAAAAAAGAATAAAATTAAATTCTAATATGACTAATCCAAAAGGGTGACAAGTCAGCAAGCTTAATTTCAAAGACGAGTCTGATTAGTTCTCATACCTCTAGAAGCTGATTCTTAATGTGCCTTATCCTCAATCCTGAAGTTCCTCCCCTCGATGAGACAACATCCATTAATTTGGAGGTGCAAGCATCAAGTTTGGCCATAAATGTAGATTCAAGACTTACAGTGGTTATTCTTTTGAATTCTTCATTTATCTGTATTTTACACAAACAAGTTGTCAGAAAATTAAAGTTAGCAGGCAATTAGCTAAACAACATCTTGATAGTTCAAGAGCAACAACAAAACGCAGCCTAGTGATATTCCAATGACTGTTTACCAGTAATGTACTATGCTGGGCTTTAACTTGAATGTTTTGACTGCTCTTTAGTACCAGGTGCACTCACTCTTGGGAGGTTAACAGATAATTTGACCTTAAACTAGGGAGGCATCCATGCAAAACCTTCAGTATCAGTTGCTGTGTAACTCAAATGTCATTGCCACAGCTAGGACTGGTGTTCTGCTTCTATGTGGAGAACTACTACACTCAGCAGGACTGGAAACACTTTGCAATTAACTGTCTAAAGTATGCCAAGCAAAATTTTGACTTTTAAATAAGTTTTAAATAAGAGTGTACAATCTCACCTGTGTTGCATCAAATAAAGCAGGCCATCGGTCAATGATGTCTTTAATTGCAGGGGCCTGATAAATTATTTCCTGCCTGCGAAGAGAGAAGGTCTTGGCCATTTTCTCTGCAACCACAACGCAATTATCCCTCTTCATCACTTCATGTAAGAGGTCCACTCTTTCCTTCTCCAAACTTCCACTTGTTTCACCTTGAGGATAAGGTGGTAGATAATTTACTTCAGCCTTTTTTGGTTTTTTAACATTTTTGGCAGGAGCTTGCTCATGTGCTGCTTTCCTCTTGAGTGAGTTCACTTCAATTTCAGGACAGCTAAAACCTCTAAGCTTGGATCTGAAATTGTTCATCTTGTATTTCAGTCGTTGTATCCATCCATAGCATCTGTTTAAGGAACCTGGCTCTTTGAGACAGGGATGTTTGTTAATGAGAGCCTCTGCTACCTGACTTATTTGTGCACTTGATGGATATGCAGTGTATTCATAAATACCTTCAGCCACTCTTCCAAGAATATCTGGTAGTATTGTGATGAGGTCTTTGGTGCTGAAAAGGGTCCCATCCTTATGGAACTTTTCATTGCCTAACTGAAGCAGAAGCTCTGTATTGACAGAGAAACGGGGGATTGGAAATTCAGAGGGCCAACCCTTTGATCGTTGCGCTGGGCTTTTTTGTATTATTCTTGGAGAAACTGGCAATGTATCAGTGGAAGAGACAGATGAGCAGGCATCATCAGAAGGTGGAGAAAAGCTATCATTCAAGACTGAGAAGGGGCTGTCCACACTTGATAAGGCCAATGTCACTGTAGGGGTCTCCAACATATACACAACCTTTATAGTGTCCTTATCCTTGATGTCAGATGTTGAAAGTAGTGTGAAATAATTATTACAAAAATCAACATCCATGTAATGCAAGCAAAAATCCTCAGAAATTCCAAATGCAGCTTGGACAGCTGAGTGAAGTTCATTAACTGTCTTAGGGATTCCAGAGGGTAATGCCAGTTTCTGGACATCGTGGTCTGAAAGAATCACTCGGAGATGGGCAGGTTGTGACATCTGTAATGCACAAAATATTTGTTCTTTCAGTAATAATTATTCTTAATGAAAAGTATGGGTGTAATGATACAGGCAGCTCACAGCACTTATTACTCTTTGGGCATGCTCTATGCATAGTTACACAGATTTTACTATTATATTAAGAGTTAATGTAGTGTTTATTCAAGCATTGTTCATGCCTAAAACAGTGCCAGAAGGTCACTTTACAAACTCATTTTGCTTTTTAAATGATATATAGGCTATTAGAATATGAAGGCCAAAGCGCCATTGATTCAGGGATAACTGATCATCTGGACATGGTAGCCTCAGAATGATTCAGCTCTAAAACTTGCAAGACTATTAACTGTTACCTGTAAATAACACTGTATTTGGGTTGGCAAACAACCGTGGTATTGAGACACACTTCATTGCAGGATGATATGTTGACATGCCAATATCTTACTTCTCAACACTGACATATGTCAATGCTAAAGACAAACAACAATTTAAATAAATGAATTCCCTAGATTTACATATCCTCACTAGTGTATTAGTGTACTAGTGTAGTGTGTTTAGAGTGAGTTGCCCTTAAATGTCTTCTTTTGAAAAGTAACATTAATGTCACTGAAGGCCCCAATAACATCTATGGAACATAAATATAGTGTTTGAGAGTCACAATGCTTTTTCCACCAAGCATATAAGGTATTAATGGGAACATGTCTGACAAGTCTCCTAGCTCTAGCACTTTCACCATTTGTGTTTTTTCAAGCACATAGCTTCTGAGATGCTCAACAGACCAAGCATTTAAGCATTTCACAATGAAAACAAGAATGCCCTTTACACCAATGATTTGTATCAACTCTACAAAATCTGTCAATCCACTTGTTGAACCACTAGCCAAGATCATTCCAATAGCATACTTTGTGCCACTGTAACACACAGTGTTTGCTATTTGGACACGTGCCTCACCAGGGAATTTAGTTTCTAGCGCTTGATGAATATCCTCTCTTAGCACAGTAACATCCACAGTGGACAGTTTTGTTGCCTGTAAGACAGGGTTCACAACACTGGGTTGATACTGGTTATAAGCAACCATCAACTGATGCTTCATTGACAATGAAAGCAAAACATTTCTGAAGCTGTGAGTATGCCTGACAACACGCTTAAAAAAGCGGTGTTTTGCTTCAAAACGCATAGTCCACAGTAATACTATTGGACCATAGGCCCTGATTAGTTGTGGATAATGCTCCAGATAGTGATGTTTTGGGATGAGTTTTTCATGTGGGAAAACGTGCAGAAACCTGTGCCTGTGTTCAGAAATCTTACTATCAAGATAGCGAATGGTCTCTTCTGTGTGAACCCGACTTACAACAAGCTCAGTGATGTCTTTCAGCACTAGAAGAATTTCCCATGCTGGTTCACCCTCAGGGATTTTTGATCCAACCATAAGTGGCAGGAGCCGCAGCAAAGACCAGTTTTCATGGGCATTTCCTCCAACACTTTTTCGTCCTGCAAAATTCAGAGGGACCTGCTGTGGTGCATCTGTCTTGTCTGTCCATTTGTAAGGAAACCCTTTGATGCGTTTGTTGAGCTCATCAAGAGTAAAGTATTTCCTCTTGATAAATACTTGTAGACACAGAGCCAGCTCTAGAGGGATTATACCTTCAAACAGATCATGTAACACATCAGGTGGGTAGCCAAATATAACATTAAAATATTTCAATTTCTCTGTCAGTGCACACTGTCTTTTGACACCACAGACATGAGTCAAAGACGTATTCATTCGCACAGTCTCAACATTCATTTTATGCCGTTCTTTGGTTCTTGATTCAAAGGCTCCTGTCCTGACTTCTCCTACTTGAAACTGTGACTGTTGACCCAGACAAAATCTACAAACATAAGAACTAGAGAAGCTTTCAATGAATCCCCCGATAGAGTGTGCCCCAAGATTATCTGCGACAACACTGAATACAGTGCCCTTTATTGTTTTGCCTAATGCTGGGACATAGAGGCCCTCTTCTTCCAGGCTCACAAGATCTTTGAGCAGTGGCTCCAGCACAGTACTGTAACCAAATCGTTTAATATCCTCAGCCTTGCAAAGAACTGCCAAGAAAATAGAGGTCAATGAAGATCTGAGCAGTGCGGGGATATCTGCTAGCACCCAGTACACAGCTGTGATTTTGTGTTTTTTCCTTGATGTGCCTAGAGGATTGCATATCTCAAAGTCATCAACATAGAGAATAAGAGCAATGGTAGGATTATCACCAGAAAACAACTCATTTTTTTTATAATACATGCCATCAGAAAATGCCCTGTACATTGTTTCATGAGTACTTTGAATGTTTCCCTTACACAAGATTAAATCATGGATCTCTTTCCTACTCAGAAGATGAAATAATGTCTTCAGAATCGGAACATACTGGAAGCTATTTCCTTCTTCTCTACTAAGTACATATTCTATTGGTTCCACCACAGTAAAGTGTTCCTTAAAATATGCCCTTCTCTTGAAGGCAGAAGACAGAGGACCACTGCTCTTCAGAGCACTGGTAAAGGGGTTGGTCTCACAAATCTCTGTCACTATGTCTGACAAAATAGACTCATCAATCTTACAATTGTGCCGGTTCAGACAAGACTGTAAAATGTCTTTAATGATAGGACCTGATGCTGACTGAGAAATAAAATTTAATTCTTCAACAACCTCATCAATACATCTGGTGGATACGTTAAAAGTGCTCTCTAGTTTTAGCAACAACAAAGCCAAATTTCTTTCAATCAGGTTTGGCAATTCTTTCACGTTATCAACTTGAAAATCACCAGTATCAGAATGTTCACCATCTTGATTAACAGAGTCACTGTAATCCTCTGTATTAGGAGAACGTACATTCTTTGTTAGCAGGTTGTCTTTGAAGTTGTGCAGTGAGTGAGGAGTGTGCTTACGACTTCTGTGAGAGGAAAATGTCCCATAAATGTTAGTTTTGAAATTGCAGTTTTTGAAAACACAGGTAACAGTCTCATGTTTTTTCAGATGTTGACCAAGGTGTTCAAAAAACTCTCTCTCTGTGAAGATTGCATGGTTATTGCAGCACGGGCAAGTAAAAGAGACATTTTCCTCACATTTAACCATTTCCTGATTTGAATGATTTCTTGATAAATGTGACCTGAGACTACCCCAACTTTTAAAGGAACAAAAACAACCAAAGTGAAGACAAGGCAGAGGTTGACCACTGTGATTATGGTATAACCTGTAATGTTTTAACAACACTGTTTTGGAGGAGGTGGAAAATTTACACATTTTGCAGTCCCACTGCATTAGCCAGCTTCTGAGTACTAATGAACTGAGAAATACCTTTGCATCACCTATTTTAAGTAGAAAAAAAAAACAGGAGAAAAATCAGTAATTGACAAACCAACAAGTAACTTTAAGTATTGATACTGCAATATTTTTGCTAAATACTTAGGGATGCTATGGTCAAACAGAAAGAGTTCTATGCAATTCAACCTTTACGACCAAGACAAACTTGGGCAAAATTTATAATATTGCAATGATTCCATCCCCCCTGCAGATTTTATAAGCAAAGGAACACTTTACAATCCAGTTGAGGCAAAGCACACACATATGATGATGGTGGTGAGTTTAACATACATCCTGATTAAAATGGCTACTTTGAATAATTGCAAAAAAGGCACAAAAATGAAAATAACAAACAGCAATTTTAAGAAAAATGGCTGTACAGCTTCGGAGTAAACTCTAAACTTAACAACTGGAAAATAAGTAAAGTCAAAGAAAGATTATTACAATTAATGAAGTATCTTCTCAAAATGGCAATAGGCTTACATGCAGTAAGGCAGTATGGCGTCTAAAATCCTTAACCAACATTGAAACGCACGTGAGAAATCATTAGCGGCTTGAACAAAAAAAAAGTAATGTTGAGAAAATATGGTAAGATGGACGGCACTAAATTTCACTCGAGCTATTCAACCGGGTATGCAAAATAAGTAAATTATATGTTAGAGCAATGTAAATAATTATTATCTTGAAATTGCTCCTCTATTACTTAGCTTTTACCTGTTCATCTGCCTAATGTTAGACAGCCATCACGTTAGCCTGCCTGAATCCGTAGCTTAACCTCTACAGACGTAAAGTAACTTTACTAGTCCTATCAGCATTGCGCAAATAAAAATGCAGGATTATTGAAGGAGAAATTAAGTTCTATTCACCTTTGACAGCAATTAAAATAGCTGCTCTATCACTCACCGTAGTTGTTTGTTTCACTTGCAGTATGGCGTTACGATCTTCTCACAGCATGTTAAGTGGGAGGAGTTTCGTGCCCACTCATGAAACAGAGAAATTAAGTAGCCATAACGTTAGATTAGGTTAGATGAACTTGAATTTTGTTTTTCAATAAATGAAAAAAGGAATTTGAGTTCAGATTACTTACAAGTCTAAGCTAAAATATGTACTAATATAATTCTTTCACGTCAACACATTAAATAATGTTTTCAAATTAAAATGTTTAATAAAATCATTGAAGTTGAATTTTTAACCTAATAGAATGCATTTGATTAAGTGGTGGTTAGAGGTCCCTTGAATTGCTTTTTACAGTGTTCTGTATGGACATTGTAGTTCCAGTAAGAACAGTACGCTGCTATGCTAACAACAAGCCATGGATTACAAGTGACATCAAGGGCCTTTTGAACCAGAAGAAAAGGGCTTTTAAAGGCGGAGATCAGCATGAGCTCAAGAGCGTGCAGAAGGAACTCTGAGTCCAGCTCAGGGCGGCAAAGGAGCAGTACAGAAGAAAGCTGGAACAGAAGTGTGGGATGGGATGAAGATCATCACTGACTGCAGCTCAAAGCGAGGTGCCACCATCGAGAGAGACGTGGAGAGAGCAAACATGATGAACAACTTCTTTAACAGGTTTGACCATCCTAACCTACTCTCACTTCAGAGTACTGCACCCTCCACCCATCCTTCTGCTGATACCAGCATAGGAGAGAGTTTCCCCCCACCCACAATTACAGCAGCTCAGGTAAGCAGAGAGCTGAGGAGACTTTGTGCCAGCAAAGCAGTGGGTCCAGATGGAGTATCGCCACGACTGCTGAAGGCCTGTGCATTGGAGCTGGGGTTTCCTCTACAGCGCATCTTCAACCTGAGTCTGGAACAGGGGAGAGTCCTGAGGGTTTGCAAAACATCTTGCATCACCCCAGTCCCAAAGGTATCATGTCCTAGTGAGCTGAATGACTTCCGGCCTGTCACTCTGACGTCACATGTGATGAAGACCATGGAGAGGCTTCTGCTTCACCACCTGAGGCCACAGTTCCACCCTCTGCAGTTCTCATACCAGGAGAAGGTTGGAGCAGAGGATGCCATCATCTACATGCTACACCGATCCCTCTCTCACTTGGACAGTGGCAGTGGTGCAGTAAGAATTATGTTTCTGGACTTCTCTAGCACCTTCAACACCATCCAACCTCTGCTCCTTAGGGACAAGCTGACAGAGATGGGAGAAGATTCATACCTGGTGGCATTAATCGTAGACTATCTTACAGAAAGCCCTCAGTATGTGCGTCTCGGGAACTGCAGGTCTGACATTGTGGTCAGCAGCAGAGGAGCGCCGCAGGGGACTGTACTTTCTCTGGTCCTGTTCAGCCTATACACTTCCAATACAACTCGGAGTCCTGCCATGTGCAAAAGTTCGCTGATGACATTGCTATTGTGGGCTGCATCAGGAGTAGGCAGGAGGAGGAGTATAGGAACCTAATCAAGGACTTTGTTAAATGGTGTGACTCAAACCACCTACAATTGAACACCAGCAAAACCAAGGAACTGGCGGTGGATTTTAGGAGGACCAGACCCCTCATGGACCCTGTGATCATCAGAGGTGACTTTGTGTAGATGGTGCAGAACTATAAATACCTGGGAGTGCAGCTGGATGATAAATTGGACTGGATTGCCAATACTGATGCTCTGTGCAAGAGAGGACAGAGCCGACTATACTTCCTTAGAAGGCTGGCATCCTTCAACATCAGACGGTTGTGGCGAGCACCCTCTTCTACGCGGTGGTGTGCTTGGGAAGCAGCATAAAGAACAGGGACGCCTCATGCCTGGACAAACTGGTGAGGAAGGCAGGCTCTATCGTAGGCACAGAGCTGGACAGTTTGACATCTGTGGCGGAGCGACGGCCACTGAGCTGAGTCCTGTCAGTCATGGAGAATCCACTGCATCCACTGAACAGGATCATCTCCAGACAGAGGAGCAGCTTCAGCGACAGACTGCTGTCACCGTCCTGCTCCACTGACAGACTGAGGAGATCGTTCCTCCCCCAAACTATGCGACTCTTCAATTCCACCCGGGGGGGTAAATGTTAACATTATACAAAGTTATTGTCTGTTATACCTGCATTGTTATCACTCTTTAATTTAATATTGTTCTTATCAGTATGCTGCTGCTGGAGTATGGGAATTTCCTCTTGGGGATTAATAAAGTATCTATCTATCTATCTATCTATCTATCTATCTATCTATCTATCTATCTATCTATCTATCTATCTATCTATCTATCTATCTATCTATCTATCTATCTATCTATCCATCCATCCATCCATCCATCCATCCATCCATCCATCCATCCATCCATCCATCCATCCATCCATCCATCCATCCCTCCCTCCCTCCATCCATCTCTATGAGCTTGTGACGCAGTGACAATTCAACATGACAAAGCAGGTCTGATTGTCTCACCTCAGTTCATGTCAGTGTTCATGATTCCACCATTAGAAGGACGCTGTGCTAAGATGGTGTCTGGGGAGAGTTGCAAGACAAACATCACTGCTGAAGAAGAGAAACATGAAGGCTCATCTAATTTTTACCAAAAGACACCTTGATTAACTCTCAGAACATTTGGGATAATGTTCTGTGGACTGATGAGTCAAAAGTGTGACTTTATGGAAGACATGGGTCCAGTTCCATCTGGAGGAAAGCTGTCACAGTCTTCCACAATGAGAACGTCACACCCACAGTCAATCATGGTGGTGGTAGTGTGATGGGGGGGGGGGGGGGGGGGGGGGTTGATTTGCTGTTTCAAGGCCTGGATGACCTGCCAAAATGGAGGGAAGCTTGAATTCAGCTCTCTGACAGAAGATACTGAAGGTGAATGTCTGGTCATCAGTCTGTGATCTGAAACTGAGTTATGTGGCAGAACAACAATTTGAATAACAAGACCAAGTCCACCTCTGGATAGATGAAAAAACACCAAATGAAAGTTTTGACCCCACTGAGATGTTGTGGTGGGAGCTTGAATAGGCAGTTCATAGTCAAAAGCAATACGGTTTGGCTGAATTGCAACAATTCTTCACAGAAGAGGGGGCCACAATTTCTCCACATGGATGCCAGAGTCTGACCTCCTGATACCGGACCTGTGTGACTGCAGTTGATGCCGCTGAGGGTGGCACAGCCAAGTATTTAGTTTACGGGCAATTACTTTATCACACGGGTGATATAGATGTTAGTGTACTTTTTATGTTCAATAAATCAAAAAATAATTTAAAAATGGAGTGTTGTGCTTACTCAGGATGTCTTTGTATTCTATTAAATATGTTTGGAGATCAGAAACAATGAAGTGTTATGAAGAAGTCAAAATAGAGGACATCAGGAGGGGGCAAATACTTTTTTACAGAATTGTGCATTGACACATTTGAGAAGGTCAATGAAATGAAACATTAAAAATGTGTGGACAAAAAACAAAATATTAATGTACACAAAACTCAAACTCCCAAGTGACCCCCTGATGAAAGGTCAGAAGGGATGAACTTCACCTTCTGTGGTGAGGGGGTACAGAAGGGGCTGATTCTGTTATTTGGGGGTTTCTTATCCATGAATTGGTGGAAGAAGATGAAGCTTTGTGTGATTTCCGTTATCTCAAACTGAAGCTTTCTAATTGTCGACGTTGTCCTTTGACTTTATTTGGACTCCAGCTTGTAGTTTCAATGTGAAGAAGCTTTGTGTTGGATATCGAAATGAAGAAAGTGCTGACTACGAACTGAAAAATGCAGCTGTCCAGAATATATTTACATGCATCAGTGTAACATTAATCATATTTCTATGCTAATATATACAATTTAAAGTTGAATCACTGCGGTCCTTTGGTGTGTTTGTGCCTGTTTATTTTAGATTTATTTCTAGTCATGTGATGTCAGTTTTGTTTGGTTTATGATGTCCCATTACTTCTATATATTATAATTTTACCTTCTACACCTTAATCGATATTCCTTAACAACAACAACAACAACAACATTTATTTATATAGCACATTTTCATACAAAAAGTAGCTCAAAGTGCTTTACATAATGAAGAAAAGAAGAATAAAAGACAAAAAAGAAATTAAAATAAGACAACCTTAGTTAACATAATAAGGAGTAAGGTCCGATGGCCAGGGTGGACAGAAAAAACAAAAAAAAACTCCAGAAAGCTGGAGAAAAAAATAAAATCTGTAGGGGTTCCAGGCCACGAGACCGCCCAGTCCCCTTTGGGCATTCTACCTAACATAAATGAAATAGTCCTCTTTGTAGTTAGGGTTCTCACGGAGTCACTTGATGCTGATGGTTATACAGACTTCTGGCTTTTAATCCATCCATCATTGTTGGAACATCATGGTGCTTTGGGTAGATGGTGGTGGCACAAGCCACCACCAATAGGACACCGGAAAAGGAAACAGAAGAGAGAGTAGGGGTTAGTACAAATTTTGAATGAATAGTTATTATAATGAATTGGATATACAGAGTGTCAGGATTAAATTACAGTGAAGTTATGAGAAGGCCATGTTAAAGTAATGTGTTTTCAGCAGTTTGTTAAAGTGCTCCACTGTATTAGCCTGGCGAATTCCTACTGGCAGGCTATTCCAGATTTTAGGTGCATAACAGCAGAAGGCCGCCTCACCACTTCTTTTAAGTTTTGCTCTTGGAATTCTAAGGAGACACTCAGTTGAGGATCTGAGGTTGCGATTTGGAATATAAGGTGTAAGACATTCCGATATATAAGACGGGGCGAGATTATTTAAAGCTTTATAAACCATAAGCAGAATTTTAAAGTCAATTCTGAATGACACAGGTAACCAGTGTAGTGACATCAAAACTGGAGAAATGTGTTCGGATTTTCTTTTCCTGGTAAGGATTCTAGCAGCTGCATTCTGCACTAACTGCAAACGATTGATGTCTTTTTTGGGTAGTCCTGAGAGGAGTGCATTACAGTAATCTAGCCGACTAAAGACAAACGCATGAACTAATTTCTCTGCATCTTTCGATGATATAAGAGGTCTAACTTTTGCTATGTTCCTTAGGTGAAAAAATGCTGTCCTAGTGATTTTATTAATATGCAATTTAAAATTCAGATTACAATCAACGGTTACCCCTAAGCTTTTTACCTCCGATTTGACTTTTAATCCTAATGCATCCAGTTTATTTCTAATAGCCTCATTGTATCCATTATTGCCAATCACTAAGATTTCGGTTTTTTCTTTATTTAATTTGAGAAAGTTACTATTCATCCATTCTGAGATACAGGTTAGACATTGTGTTAGTGAATCAAGAGATTTGGGGTCATCAGGTGCTATTGATAAATACAGCTGTGTGTCATCAGCATAGCTGTGGTAGCTCACGTTATGTCCCGAGATAATCTGACCTAATGGAAGCATGTAGATGGAGAAGAGCAGCGGACCCAGGATAGAGCCTTGTGGAACACCATATAGAATATCATGTGTCTTTGAGTTATAATTACCACAACTAACAAAGAATTTTCTCCCTGCCAGGTAGGATTCAAACCAGTTTAAGACACTGCCAGAGAGGCCCACCCATTGACTAAGGCGATTCTTAAGAATATTATGATCAATAGTGTCAAATGCGGCACTCAAATCTAAGAGGATGAGAACAGATAAATGGCCTCTGTCTGCATTTACCCGCAAGTCATTTACTACTTTAACGAGTGCAGTTTCTGTGCTGTGATTTGTTCTAAAACCTGACTGAAATTTATCAAGAATAGCAGGTTTATTGAGGTGCTCATTTAACTGCATAATGACTGCCTTCTCTAGAATTTTACTTAAGAAAGGCAGGTTAGAGATGGGTCTATAATTTTCAAGAGCAGAGGGGTCGAGATTATTTTTCTTAAGTAGGGGTTTAACTACCGCAGTCTTAAGACAGTCTGGGAAGACCCCCGTATCTAATGACGAATTTACTATGTCAAGAACATTATCAATAAGCACACCCGATACTTCTTTGAAAAAATTTGTTGGTATTGGGTCAAGGGCACAGGTGGATGGTTTCATTTGAGAAATTATTTTATGTAAATCAGGTAAATCTATCCTAGTGAAAGACTCTAATTTATTTATTATGGAGTACTGGGGTTTCGGGGGATCCTTAGTGTTGGGGAGATATACTATGTTATTTCTAATATCATTAATTTTTTGATTGAAAAATACAGCGATCGCCTCACAGGTTTTACTGGAAGTACTTAGGAGGCATTCCTTTGAGTTACCTGGGTTTAACAGACGATCAATTGTCGAAAATAAGACTCTGGGATTACTAGCATTGTTATTTATAATCTTAGAGAAATAGCAGCGCCTCTCAAGACGGACTGTGTTATTGTATTCTGTTATTTTAACTTTTAATATCTCATAGTCAATAGTTAGTTTAGTCTTCCTCCATTTACGCTCAGCTCTACGGCATGTTCTCTTTAAATCAGACACTCTTTGGGTCTTCCAAGGTATAACAATGCTAGAAGATTTTTTAACTGTCTTTTCAGGTGCAACTATGTCAACAGCAGCCCTCACTTTAGTATTAAATCTTTCCACCTTACTATTTACATTCTCCTCGCTATTATAGTTGGCACTATAAACGGACTGATTGGTTAGAATGTTTGTAAGTTTTAAAGTTGCTGATGAGTCAAAGAAGCGTTTTTTAACAATATGCTTCTCATGAGTGTTTTCTATCATTATTTCTATATTAAAAAGTAGAAGAAAATGGTCTGAAAGACCCGTATCAATGACCTGCTTTATATCAACTTTTAGTCCTTTAGTAATTACTAAGTCTAACGTATGACCTGCTTTATGTGTAGGCTGATTAACGAGCTGTCTCAAATCAAAAGAGTCCAGGAGGTTCATAAATTCTTTTACTTTTTGGTCACATTGATTATCTACATGAAAATTAAAGTCGCCGACTATTAAGAGTGCGTCATAGTTCGTAATTAAGATTGACATCAAGTCAGAGAATTCCTTAAAAAAAGACGCGTTGAATTTAGGAGGTCTATACACGGATAATACTAGAACGTGAGAATCTCCCTGAATAATAATGGCGAGATACTCAAAAGACTTGAATTTACCAAAACTGATATTTTTACATTTTAACCTGCTTGAGTAAATGTTTGCTAGTCCTCCACCTCTCTTTCCTTGGCGATCAGCACGAGTAAAACTGTAATCCGGAGGCGCAGATTCGATTAAAACAGCTGCGCCATCTGAGCTAAGCCACGTTTCACTTAGTGCAATAAAATCTATTTTTTTTTCACTAATAACGTCGTTGATAAAAAACGTCTTGTTAGTTAAAGCTCTAATATTTAATAGTGCCATATTCAATGTTTCGGAGGAGCAGAGATGAATACTATGTGCGTTATTGATATAGGGAACCGGAATTAAGTTATTTTTATTAGCGCCGCTCTGTGTGTATTTTTTGTTTAATCTATGATCTGTTTTTACAGTTTTAATACATTGTTCATCTAAAGTAGCAACTTTAATTAAATTATTGGCATTTATGCCGTATTGCCTAGATTTTCTATGTGCATTAAGATTGGTTATAACAGTATTTATGTTGCGCACTTTTATGGAAGATTTTTTTAAACAATTATCATGACCAAACACAGGAGTGGCATTTCGGAAGGGGTTAAAAGCAGAGATAGATAGTCAAGATAAACGAATTACCTTGGATATGTTTTCGGAGAGGACCCGGGCGCCGAAGCTGTTCGGATGCAGGCCATCTCGCTTGAAAAAACGCGGTCTTTCCCAAAAGAGGTCCCAGTTGTTAATGAACCCGATGTCTTGATTCTTGCAGAAGCCCTGCAGCCAGTTGTTTAAACCAAGCAGACGACTGTAATACTCGTTTGATCGTCTGACGAGAGGGAGTGGACCCGAGATGAATATCTTTGCCGATGGGGTCCTCTCCTTTGTGTCTTTAATTAATGCAGTGAAGTCTGCCTTGAGGATCTCCGACTGTCGGTGCCTTATGTCGTTTACGCCAGTATGTATAACAATGGCTCCAACTGCCCTGTTCTTGTAGATCGCCGGTGCACGTCTCGTCACATCTCGGACACGAGCACCGGGAAAACAAGAAACAAAAGATTTTCTATTAGGGCAAGTGATATTGAGGTTCCTAACAATAGAATCACCTACCACAATTACATCACCAGGAGCTGAAGGCGAACTGGGGACGCTTAGAGGGTCAAACCGGTTCTGGGTTACGATGCTTGCCTGTGCCGATGGAGGTGTTCTGGCCTTGAAAGACTGCTGTCATAAAGCCCCTTGGCCCCTCAGTGGCCCTACCATACTGACATTTTTTGTTGGTATTTAGATCCTCTTACATTCCCATTTTCTGACTTATTCTTGACAAACAGCTTATTGATAAGTTGGTTTTGTAATTATTTTGATAATCACACATTGACACCGTGAGTTAGTGAAAATGTCCTTTCACAGAAGTGACACACAGGACCCTATGCCAGGGTTCTGGAAAGGAGGGTTTGGCTGTCGACTGAGCTTCAGATTCAGGAGGGTCCATGTGGATTTCCTCCTTTTCATGGAGCGCTGGGCCAGCATATTATTGAGGAGTAAACCCAACCAGTCTACATATGTTTTGTGGATTTGGAAAAGACATGTGACTGTGTCCTTTAAGGAGGTATTTTAGGGGGTGCTTCAGGAGTAGGGGGTCCCATGCCTGCTGTTGAGGTCTATTCAGCCCCTGTACCACCAGAGCGAGAGCTTGGCTCGCATTGCTGGCAGTAAGTCAGACTCATTCCTGGTGGGTGTGGGACTCTGTCATGGCCGTCCTGTATCCCTGATTCTGTTCATAATTTTAATGGACTTACTGAAGTGCCGTATTACTTGATTATGAACATCCCTGTGCTGCTTTAGTGTTTGAGGGTCACTGTTTCAGAATTAGTTCTTCTCATAACTGATGACTAACATTATGGAACACAACTTTTTTAGCTTATATTTTTTATTACAATTACTTTTCCTTTGACCTCTTGCTTAAAAAATATCAATGGGGATGAATGGCATAAAAACTTAAATGTGACATATTATCAATTCTTGTTATTTTTCAAATGGCACTATAGCTTTTACTATTTTGTACTGAACATATAAGATAAATTTAAATAACAGCTTACCGAAGAATACAGCAACATCAGATATACTCAAAAAATCCTGTCACTGACAAAAATGGTGACAATGTATGACATCATTTAAATGTTGTTTATTATGAATCTTTATGTATTCAAAGGGTAGATTAGTTTATAAAGTGTTACCATTTTATAATAACCATGTAAGACTTTTTAAAGAAGCTTTCAACAACATCACATATACTAAAAATAAACTTATCTACACCTGCTGCAAGGTTGTGTTTCTCATCAGATTGGAGTTTCATGAATTCTCAACACACAGCATTCTGCTAAGTTTCACCTTCACGCTGGTTAGGAGAGGGTTAACAGGTGACAGTTGCCTTGGTTACCAAGCACAACTTGCCATAATTTGTTGTGGAGAAATCTCAAAAGAAACAAGAAGAGTCTTCAGAAAGGCAGTCAGAATTTCAGACTTTATTGCACAGCATAGAAAACAATTGCAGAGCACATAAAGCCGTCTCAGTTCATGAAGTGAGTCCCGAGTGTCCAGAGAGACCCAACTATATTACAATTCTTCTCTCCAAATGCCCCCCTTCTAGACTCGTTTCCCAACATCTACTGTATAGAGTTTCCCATAATGTTGTCCCCACTCAGCACCTTTACACATAACAATCACCAGGGGCCTCATGAATAACACCGTGCATAGAATTCACACTATAACATTGCATAAGCACAAAAGTGGAAATGTTCGTATGCACAAAAACATCCAGATGCGTAAATCTGTCCGAACGCCAACTTCCACGTTCTTCCACTCCATAAATCCATAAATTCGGCGTGAAAAATAACACACATGCACGCGCCTGCTGTCCCGCCCCAACTCCTCCCAGAATTACGCCTCTTTGAATATGCAAATCAATATAAATAGCCCTTAAGCTCAGCGTTTTGTGAAAAGGCAATGGCAAAAGCATGGGGGAAAATAGAAGAATTTCAGCGAATATCAAGTGGAGGCAAAGAGAAATGTACTATTTGTTGGTTGAAAAAGTGGTATAAACAACAAAAGGAAGTTGATAGAGTGACAGAGCGTGTCGGAGAAACCAGAAAGCTCAAGTTCATAAAGTAGCACAGTGCCCGAAATAAAAAAGAAGTTGTCAGATATCAAAGTCGCTGTGATAAGACACCGTCTGAGTGTCAAACGAAAGACACAGTGGGGAAAAAAGCTCAAAATGTCAACTTTAATCTCGAAATTTCCACTTTAATCACATAGTTTATTTTGTCAGTAAAGTAGAACATCATAAACTTCATCTTAAAATCGTTTAATTCACTAGTTTCTCAATCCCATCGTAACTAAAGTAGCACATTAAATGCTTTGTTTTGTATGTGTTATTCTATGTGCTCTATGTGTGTGAATCACTATGTGCTTCTTAAATGCAATTTCTCTTCCTCCGACAGGACACAGAATCCATTACATTTGTGATATTACAGCTCTCTGAATAATTAAAATACTGAGATGTATACTTGATATAATTTTCATGATAATACAAGTTAAAGCATGTTATTAAACATTGGAACACAGTTGCGCAGTGATTGTTCCTGCCTCATGGAAGATGCTTGCTATGCCATGCGCGACCTTCAATGAAATAATTTATTGCAGCAGTACTGTATCTCTCAAACGTACTACTTCCAATTCCTGTCCTTCCTTTTCTTTCTCCAAATATCCAGTCGCCACACAATCAGCTCTGCAATAGACGTTAAGCCATCTGTAAGCTTAGAAAGCCAATTCTTCAAAACTTTTAAGGAACTTTGAAATATCTTCATAGTACATGTTTAGAAGAATACAGCGTGAAGCAGAAACAATCCATGAATGGAGCACCAGATCCTTGCTAGCACAGCGACACCGTGTCCTCATATGTTTAATTATTATCAATACAGATTATTTAAATGAAGTTAAAGTTTTACATGTATAATATAATAAACATATTTTGCTGCATTTCATCTTAAAAATGGTATCGTCATCATGTGTAAATCCGCACTTTATAAAGTGGCGCAGGTTGTGCAATATTATAACTGTATCGCAAGTTTACAGTGAGGTGATTGTACTTATAAGTAAAAAAAGTTCTACAAGGAGCACTTGATGGACTGATTGAGTGCGTTTGTAGTTCTTGGGATCAAACTGTTTCTGAACCGCGAGGAAAGGCTCTGAAGCATTTGCCGTATGAGAGCAGTTCAATAGGCAGCATGGCTGAGGCAGCGTGTGCTTGATGCTGTATACCGAGAATTCTCTTTCCGATCAGCTGCTGCTGTGATTCCCCACTCAGATACAGTGATATAAATACTCCGAGTGGTGCAGTGAGAGTAATATGGAAAAAGATGATCCGCTATTGCAACCCCTAACGGGAACAGCTGAAAGAAGAAAAAGAAGATGCAGTGAGAGTAACAATGCTAAAGCAGCTATGGTATTTAGAATACTTTGGCTATTCCCTGGACCATTATATTGTTACAGGTTAATTACAATCAGATGCCTTAAACTAATAAACAATATGCAGTTTGTTTCATTGTATATGATAAAGCCGCGTCAGGGATGTGGGTCTAATAAAGAAAGGGTAACTACACAGTAACAGTACCACTGCTTTGACGTTGGGTGCCGCCAGTTTGCAAAACCGAGCAGAGAACTTGCGTACGCCAGGGTTGGAGCTACCGTGAAAATGTGTATAGCATTACGCCAAGTTTAGGTTTTATACATCGCGATTTGATCGTGGAAACATTCCAACGCAACACTTTTGTATGTACGCACCGTTTATACATGAGGCCCCTGGTGTTCCAGACCTTTTCATAACAATACCCTTGCCACTGTAGACATCCCCATAACAGTCTTCTTTCCATAAGATATTTTTGCTGGCAGGACATATTTGCCATCCGGGGATAAGAATCTCCTGATTACCCCTTTCCTTCATTCTTACTGCCTAATCCTGAGCTGTTAAGATCGATGGCCTTTCATTTGTTAATCAATTCTCAACTTAATAATTAAGTTGAGAAACAATTAAGTTGAGAAACAATTAAGTTGAGGTCAGAAGGACCCATAGATGAAAATTGGACTGCCTGATTAATAATTCAATAAATGATTACTTGTTGAACTAGCATCCTGTAAGGCTAAGGATAACATAACAGATAACTGTGCCAGTGAGCGGGCAGAGCACAGCTTCACTGATGAAGGCCAAGCTGTGAACAACCTTGACATGACACAGTGCTTCACGCTTGAGAGGAAAGACAAGCCTTTAACAATTGCTTCTTTATGCTCACTCATATGTGCTACTATATCTTATTTTTATTATTATCACAAAGTTGTATAAAGAAACACTGCCATATAAACTAAATGCTACTGTAAAACATAAATGTGTGTGCTAATATAGAAGCCCGTGAACGCAGACAGCAGTACTGTTAAGTCATGGCACGCCGCTGCCCAGTGGTCTGACAGAGGCCAGGCTACTGCTTACGTCCTGGGCACATGTTCAGGAAAAAGTCCCCCAAATTTTAATAGTCAACTCTTAAGCCCCTATAGTGTTCAAACTAACTAATATCATAATACATTGTGTTTTAATTTTATTGCCTAAGGTATTGATGAGGTCTGATGCTGCTAAATGCCATTTAATTACTTATATTTTCAATTTCAATTTCAATTCTTTATTGTTATGTGTACAAGTACAAGTACCATGTACAATGAAATGATTGATTGCATGTGCCCATGCAGCAGTGAACATAGACAAAAAAAAAAACCCACACAATAAATAAATTAATTTAATAAGTAAATAAATAAAACCAGAATCCTAGGAATAAATAGAGACAGTGGCAGAAGTATATGTGCAGGTAGCAGTGGAGGTGACCCAAGGTTACTGATTGTTCATGAGTCTGACTGCAGTTGGGTAGAAACTGTTCCTGAACCTGGAGGTGTGTGTCTGAATGGACTTTAATTGCTTCCCAGATGGGAGGAGGGTGAAAAGTGACAGTGCAGGGTGGCTGGGGTCCCGCCTGATACGGTTCACTTTCCTGAGACAGCGTGTGGATCGCAGGGAGCTGTGTGCCCGTGATCTGCTGTACTGTGTTCACCACACGCTGCAGAGCTCTGCAGTCCTGAACTGAGCAGTTGCTGTACCAGGATGTGATGCATCCTGTTAGGATGGACTCCACAGTATACCTGTAGAATCTGCACAGGGTTGTGGGGGACATCCGGGCTTTACTCAGTCTCCTGAGGAAATAGAGGCATTTTTGGGCTTAATTGACTACTGCCGCAGTGTGACTTGACCATTTAAGGTCATCAGCGATGGTGACTCCGAGGAACCTAAAGCTGCTGACCTGCTCCACAGCCTCACCTCCGATGTAGATGGGGCTGTGCTCTGTTACCTGTTTGCGGAAATCCACAATCATCTCCTTAGTTTTGCTAATGTTGAGGGTGAGGTTGTTGTCCTGACACCATTCTGACAGGAGTCTGACCTCCTCCCCGTAGGCCGTCTCATCGTCCTCACTGATCAGACCTATTACAGTGGTATCGTCAGCAAACTTGAAGATGGTGTTAGAGCTGTACTTAGCTATGCAGTCATGGGTGTAGAGATAGTAAAGCAGGGGGCTCAGCACACTGCCCTGCCAGTGTTGATGGTGATGATGGAGGAGATTTTTCCACCAATATGCACTTGCTAAGGTCTGCCGATGAGGAAGTCCAGTACTCAGTTGCACAGTGAAGAGCTAAGCCCCAGATCCAGGAGTGTTAGCGATGAGCTGGGATGGAATGACAGTGTTAAATGCAGAGTTGTAGTCTACAAACAGCAGCCTGGCATAACAGATCTTGTTCTCCAGATGAGACAGGGTGGTGTGAAGTGTTATAGAGATGGCACCCTCAGTGGACCTGTTGCAGTGGTAGGCAAACTGGAGGGGGTCCAGACTGTCAGGGATGATGTCCTTGATGTGTTCTAACACCAGCACTTCATGTGCTACTGGGTGGTAATCATTAGGGCAGTGTACTTTATTTTTCTTTGGGACAGGGATGATGACTGTGTGCTTGAAGCAGGTGGGGACAGATGAAACTCTCAGAGATGTGTTAAAAATATCTTTAAAGACAGCAGCTAGCTGGTCGCAACATATTTTTAAAACGCGACCTGAGATGTTTTATACGCTAGCTTAAGAGCTTACCCTTTACTCACACAGGCAAAGGCCTTACATGCAGTTTGTTTGGTCTTAAAAAAGCTCGGCTCCTGTACTTCTCAAAACAAAGTTTGCCAGCTTGCTTCCTTAGAGATCATGATGACCTCGTCTCACAGCTCGACTTGCAGAAACTCAAAAACAAAGCAAGTAAGAAGGACAGGCAGGCAAGAGACCTCTCTAATGAAATAAATGGTGTCCTGTTAAAGTTGTTTCAGGCCTAAGCTGTTCATAGCTAAGAGCACAAAAACTAATAATGCAGCGCATTGATCCTTGATCAAAATTCTCAACAAATCCTCTAAGAAATGTCTACAAAATAGGCAGGCACAAAAAATGAAAAACCTGAAATGAGTAAAATCTGACAATCATAAACTAAAGACAGGACCTCCTCATATAAGCAGGGGCCGAAATAGGACCCCAAAAATCAAAATGTGAAGCACAGTCCACTGACAGGACAAAGCTCAGTGTTGGAGCAGCTCTTTCACCAGCAGCTTCCTCTTAAATACCCCTGGGGGTGGAGCTCTGGCTGAAGAGTCATGTGACCAAGACCCCCCGAGCTCCACATGAAACGAACAAGGAACACACAAGAAAATGAACCAAATACAATAAACAAAAGACTAAGGAACAAAATATTCATCAATGCACAATAAAATCAACACCATTTACAAAACAATAAAAAATGAAAAAAACATGAAAGACAAAGTAAACACATTTAAGGCAAAATGAAACATCACACGACTTCAGTCTTAAATGCATTTTAGCTTAATGTGGTGTCCTCGAGGACTAAAATTTACCATTTAATGTCTGTCTTTATTAGTCACTGGACATCTCTGTGGAGTGGGGGGGTCAGGCTTGAGCAGACGTCCACGGGCAGACACATCACACATGGGCACACACAAATGCCAGAGTGCCAACAGTTGGACTTGTCATGGAAAGAGCACTCATCTGCCTAAATATTCACTGCTGGATACTTAAGGTAACATATTCACACAATGTCAACATATTATTTGTTACACACTTCATGTTCTTCAAAGTAAAAAAGAATACTTGTACAATTTAATCAATAAATGCATCATCAATAAAGAGTCATAATATCAGAAGTCAGGTTGCTTTATTGTGATACCATCCTTACACCACATTGCAGCATACAGTGGCATGAAATAACGTTTTAACAGGACCGCCACGGTACAACATATACAGAACATATAAAACATGACCAGAGGTATTTGCAAATTAGAAGTTATCAAATGATTTAACAAATATCAATTGAACTAATTATTTTTTTAACTTTTTAAATTAAGGAATTCAAATAAAATGGGGTCAAAAAGTAAAGCACATTTATACCATTTGACTTTTAAAAATACCTAACCATTAATAACCACAAATATAATACATGTTCCTTTACTGTATGTAATTTCATATAACCTAAACAAACCCTTTATATGCGACTCCAGTCTTCATCAAGCCTCCAGTCCCCTCCACTTCCCAGTAACAGCAAGCTCCAGTCAGAGCCTCTCTGCACAGAACTTGAGGCCAGCAGTCAATTCTGTCAAGATGATCAGGATATTCAGTCACCGTCCTCTTAAGTGTCATCTTCTTGGTCCCTTCAGACAGACAGAGCTCACTGTGTGTCGTGTTGATGTCCAGTGTGAGTGGACAGAAGTCTGAAAGGAGAGAAAACAAAATGAATGAGGAAACCTGTAAGTATGTAATGGGACTGGGGGCGGGGCACAACACAGATAATCAACAAGAACCAATCAGGAGACTTCCTCTTCTTCTTCCTCTTTCAGCTGATCCCATTAGGGGTCACCACAGCAGATCACCTTTTTCCTTATCTTCCTGTCCTCGTCATCTTGCTCTGTCACCCCCATCACCTTCATGTCCTCTCCCACCACATCCATAAACCTTCTCTTAGGCCTTCCTCTGCTCCTCTTACCCCTTCTGTGATTTACCACAAAGCTCTCATTTAGTTTCATCAGTCCAAAGGACCTTCCCCAGCACTGCAGCTTGTCAACATGTAGTTTAGAAAACTCCAACTCTACATCTTTCTTGTAGAAGTGCGATATTCTACCATGAAGCCCCTTTCATTCAAACAGCAGCAGATGGTATGACTTGAATGAAATGTTTGTTTTCTCTTTTTTAACATCCAGTGCCTTCACACACTCTTCAGAGGCCTTCAGTTTTACACATTTTCTTGTGTTGCAGCCTTGTAGTAAAATCATTTTTAATTTATTTTATTTGTCATCAAGCATCACTCAGTTCCCCAGAATGAGGAACAGATTTTTAGACATTTTTGGCAATTTTATTAAAAATGTTAAACTTCAAGTGGGCGGCACGGTGGCGCAGTGGGTAGCGCTGCTGCCTCGCAGTTGGGTGACCTGGGGACCCGGGTTCACTTCCCGGGTCCTCCCTGCGTGGAGTTTGCATGTTCTCCCCGTGTCTGCGTGGGTTTCCTCCGGGCGCTCCGGTTTCCTCCCACAGTCCAAAGACATGCAGGTTAGGTGGATTGGAAATTCTAAATTGGCCCTAGTGTGTGCTTGGTGTGTGGGTGTGTTTGTGTGTGTCCTGCGGTGGGTTGGCACCCTGCCCAGGATTGTTTCCTGCCTTGTGCCCTGTGTTGGCTGGGATTGGCTCCAGCAGACCCCCGTGACCCTGTGTTCGGATTCAGCGGGTTGGACAATGGATGGATGGATGTTAAACTTCAAGTATCCCATTGATACAAAGACTCAGACCCTTTGGTGTGACACCTGAAATTTGGCTCAGGTGCGTTGTATTCTATCAGTCATCACTGAGATGTTTCTGCACCTGTTTGGAGTCCACCTGTGGTTCAGTTAATTGTAAATGTCAGATGATCTCATAAAGATAACAACATGAGGGACGGCAAATGAAGTACAACATGAGCCTCAGTACAAATATTGAGACTATCCTGGCATTCGATTTATTTGGCTGACAGTGTTACAGTAAGTGGCCACTGCATCTGGAAAGGGAACATTGGGGTCTGGGAGTGAATTCAGGTCATCTGCTGTGAGCTGCCCTGGTAGTTGAACCTCAGGAACCTCGAGTCCCTCCTCACCACGTCCAGATGGTTCATCCCAGTCAACTCCATGATGTTCAACCAGCTGCCATTTGAATTACACTGAGCACACCTACATACTGTCATTTAAACATGGCTACCATAAAATAGTGTGATTTAAGCATGAGATATAATATATTTCGAGATATAATTATACTGTATATTATATAATATATAATTTAAATTTTCATTTCCATTTTTGCTGAAAATACCTCCCATAATAAGGCAGGCCCTGTGACAGAAGTGGTGATGTCTGCCACTGTAACCCTGCAGCTCATCTCATCATGTAGGAGTGAAGCCTCTGGAAAGTCCAACTCTGTTACAAGTTGTGTTTGGGCACAAAAACACAAAGAGACCCCCAGGCACTTGATGACTGAAGCCTTTAATGACACTCGGCACATTCTGGCCTGCTCATTGTTGTTGGCCTCTCCTGCTGAGCCCACCATCTGTGGTGAAGAGGAACAGCCAAGAAATAAAGTGAGATCTGGTGAGCCCACCAAACAAGTCTTTAATGACAGCTGACCCCAATCTGTCTCAGGGCCTGTGCTGGGAACTGAGTGGTGGGTCAGCAGTCTGCTTTGTACTTTATGAGCTGCATGTCGCTTTGTGCCACATTTGGACTACACAGTTTTGTCATTTAGTGCACAGATCTGAGGTTGGCAAGGCTTTCTTAACAGCGGCCATGTCTCTCTTTTGTATTTAGATACTGAAGTTTCAGTTTTTATCCTGCAGTCTTGTGAAAGTCTGAGCGGTGAGGAGTTTGTACGCGTGAGTTTGTGATGTTATTTATTTGATCATCGTGATGAGTATCTTTGACACTTCATGAGACCCTGCTGGTGTGACCGTGTGTGTGTGTGTGTGTGTCACACCAGTGCTGGCACACTTTCATTTGTCTTTTCCTTGTTTCTTTTGTTTTGTGCGCTTGTTGTTTTTCACTCTTTTCTTTCTCTATTTCACTCACTCTCTTATTTTTCTTTTCCTAATTCACTTTCCTCTGTTCCTAAAACACCACATTTTTCTGTAAATAGGAGAAGAAAGATGAGAATGGGAAGCATGATTGGTAAAAATTAGAAACAAATTAACATTAAACAAGAAAAAGAAATACCGAGAGAAGAAAACAGTATGAAATAAACAGAAAGTTTCGGGGGAATTATGAATCTCCTGAGCCACTAAGCCATTCCTGGCTGTAGAAGAGAAGCTGGTGGGCATTGACCCCTCAAACTGCAGCTGTAGATGTACGACCTCTAAATATGGATATGGACGCTGAAGCAGTGGCTAGGAAATCAGGTTATGATGGTGAAGTCCTCAGGTCCACGCCAAGGGAAGGATGGGGTAAGCGGTGTGGAGTGTGGAATGAAGAATATTCACACGTGGAAGATTTTACATGCCTGATGCCTTCAGAACTGTTGCTAGTCGGGTTTAGAAGATTATTAGCCGTCATTCCAAGTGTTACCTACTAGAGAACGTTTAAAGCTGTAAAGGTAAAAGGGAATTCCAGATTTTATTACTCTTAACACTACTTATTAGAACAAAACTTTTCTTAATATCTTAATTAAGGAAAGAATTAAATATTGTGAGGTCCTGAAGTATTTTGTGACCCCCAATGGGATGACACACCAAAGCACGATTTCTGCATCTATGGAGGGCTGCTTGTCTGTCACCGAGCCAACCTCAAGTTCTCAGCACTGCAGCACAACTGCGAGCCGATCGAGATTGTGCTATAAGCGCCTGTCACCGATGGGTGATGTAAGGAACGTTATAAATGCAGGGAACAGTATATCATGGCTGCTGACCCGGCCCCGACTCTGCACATTAGCTATGTCTGTATATAGCGGAGTGGTAGATCCCGCAGCAATAAATAACCGTGCTGTTCCTGCTTCAAGATGAATAAAGTGGGTTTTGAAAAAGTACTGAGACTCACACATCACAATATAGGAACACGAATCAAATGTGTAAGGCCAGCATGCTCATCATCACACCACCATCCCACCTGGCACGCTTCTCTAACCCCAAACTGCAGTGCACCACAATAAATAAATAATCAAAATACATAATCCTCAATAAAGAGCGGTGCTTGTGGACAATAAAAACACTGATATATAAGTTATAAAGCCCAGTCCAAATCCATGCAGATATCAGCTTCTGCTCCATTTCTTCCAGCACAGCACATCTTTCTCAACCCGTCCACCCAATTCACCCACTGGGCCTTCTCAGTCGGCAGAGACCCTCTCTGCTCAGCTCTCTGCCCAGGCTCCTTTTATCCATCGACTGATGACCTGGAAAATGTCAATGGAAAACAGCTGAGCTGACCATAAGGAGCAATCAGGTCACCTGACCACTGGGACCTGCAGCAATGCCACCTCAATATTGAGCTGCCACACCCACACACACCATTACAGACCCCTCTCACCACAAACAGCTTATGTCTGAGTCTGCCGAGGACCACCTGATGCTGTCACAATACACGTCTCGTAAAACTGAGTTACATTAGCAGACCTCCCAGGTCTGTTCCTAACTTTTGTCTCCTCCGATGTCCTCTCTTGTCTGCTCTCAGGTATCACTTCAAATCTCCTCGTTCCTCTGACTGATTCTCTCTGTCTGCCTCTCCTCTGACAGATGATGGCCGAAGCCCAGCTGTTTGGATTACAGGATGAGATCACCTACTCGGTGTGTCTGGATAACCTGAGTGACCCCGTCTTGATCCTCTGTGGTCACAGTTTCTGCCTGAAGTGCCTCACTGACTACTGGGATCAGAACCAAGAGTGCAGCTGTCCTCAGTGCAGAAGGACCTTCACCGTGAAGCCTGAACTTCACAGAAACACTGTGCTGAATGAAATCGACAAAAAAATAAAGAAGCCGAGACTCAGTCCTCATCCATCTCAAAGTTATGCCGGCCCTGGAGAAGTGAAGTGTGACACCTGTACTGGGGAGAAGTTCAGAGCAGTGAAGTACTGTCTGACCTGCATGATCTCCTTCTGTCAGACTCACCTGCAGCCCCACTTTGAAATAGCAGCCTGGAAGGACCACAAGCTGACAGACCCAGTTAGAAATCTGAAGGAGGAGATCTGTGCAAAACATCACGAGTCTGGAGATATTCTGTAAAACTGATGAGACCTGCATCTGTGTGATGTGTGTGGTGAATGGGCACAGTGGGCATAAAACGGTGGAGCTGGAGACTGAAAGAGAGGAAAAACAGGTGAGTGGGGTTTAGTGTTTAATGAAAACAAAGGAGATAACGAGTTAAGAAATTTCTAAAAGTAGTTTGATCAGAGACATCCAGGCGTCCATTTGAGGAGTTTAAATGTTGTGTACGATGGTAAAGAGTTGGAATCTATCCTGGTGAGACAGGGCACAAGACATGACATGTCTGATGGTGGTGTTCATTATTAGAGTTTTTACCCAGGAACACTTTGGAAAGTCAGAGTTGTGCATGATGTACAATTTGAAGGTTTACGTATAACTCTGGATATGGTGGACTCCTTCATAGAGAGAGATGTGAAAGACACGGACGGACGGACGGACACGAAAGGCATTATATAACAGATAGTTAGTAGGTAGGTCGGTAGGCAAGTAGGTAGCACTTCACATGTTCTAATGGGAAATTTAGCATTTAGACCAGTGTTTCCCAAACTCGGTCCTGTGGCTGCAGGTTTTTGTTCCAACCAGCTTTTGCTTTTAATTGAACTCCTGGGCTAATTAAGTGAACTGATATTTCCCAATTTCTGTGTTTAGGGAACAATATAGAAATTAGAAAACTAAGTCTGCTAAAAAAAAAATTAAAATGTACCAAGCAGTTATATAGGAATAATGTATTTTTTTTTCTTTTTAACAGTATTTTCATCTTGATTTTCATTCTACTTTTCTAGGTCTTCTAATTGTTTAATTAATCCATTATTTACTGATTAGTGGCCCTGACTCTAAAGTAGTTGCAGTCTTTGATTATTTAGTGTTGTTTGCCTCGGTGTCTGATCTGCTCGTTTTAAGTTGTCATTATTAAGATACAACGAAGGGGGAAAAACTGCACAGAGAAAGGGCAAAGTATAATGAAATCAACAAAAGAGAGTTAAGCATTTAAATCTATAGCAAAAGCAGAAATATTTCTAAATGTTTTATAAATGTAAAAATCATGCTGATATGCTTTTCTGAACGTTGAATAAAAGAAAAAAAAAATACCAGCTAATTAAATGAGATCAGTGCTATCAGGTGTTGTCACTGATTAGGAATCCTTGGGAAACACTGATTTAGACAAACTGAAAAATAAAAAAATAGAAATCTAACAAAAGAGAAATAAGACACACAAACAGACACAAGAATTACAAAATGAAATGGCTAATGATGAGAGAGCAGACCCAGTAAGGCACTATAAATGTGTATCATGCTGGTTGACTTGTTGGCTTGGTTGGTATAAAGGAGTCTCTTGACGCCCTTCAGCTGATGTGTCACAGTGCAGCATTGTTCATAATGGCACTCAGTTGTATCTTCATTCTCTCCACCTCTACTAGCTCCAGGGGCTCCAGAGTGTGCCCCATATCTAAACCTGCCTTCTTAATCAGTTTGTTGATTCGGTGGGCCTCTCTTGAAGTGATGTTACCACTCAGCATACCAGACTGGCCATCACAGAGTTATAGAACATATGAAATATGTCTCTTCCTGCATTAAAGGAACACAATATACTAAGGAAGGAGAAGTCTGCTCTGCATTTTCTTCTATAATTCTAATGTGTTCCGAGACCAGTCCAACCTGTCATTGATGTGAACCCCCAAGTACTTGTAGGAGTGGACCACCTCTACATCCATTCCTTGAATAGTGACTGATCATAGAAGCCCCATAGTGGGTGAAAATCAATCACCAGTTGCTTGGCCTTGCTGATGTTAAGGTACAGACGATACTCTTTGTACCAAGACACAAAGTTCTCCCCCTGACTCCTCTCCTCTGTCTCATCCCCTTTATCAGTACACCCTGTAAGTGCAGAATCATCTGAGAATTTCTGCAAGTGACATGATCTGCTGTTTTATTTATAATCAAAGTTGTACATAGTGAAGACCAAAGCAGACAAGACTGTTCCTTGTGGTGCTCCAGTGTTGCCCACACAACTCAGTCCTTTAGTGTCACAAACGGTGGTCTGCTCCACAGATTTTCCATCTTTCAGGACACCACAGGCTCAACCACCTGGATGGTACTGAAGGCACTGGAGAAGTCAAAACACATACCTGTAATCCTCCTGCCTGATGAAGATAAGCCTTGTAGGGCAGATTGATAATTACATCCTCGACTCCAATCTTTGTCCATTAGGCAAACTGCTGTGGGTTCAGGTGGTCTCCTACATTGACATAGTCCAGGTCCTGTAATTGAAAAAGGTTTGATGATGTGAAAAGTAAGTGCCAATGGTCTGTAGTTGTTAGGTGAAGAGAGTTTGCTCAGTGACACTTTATGGAGTCTTAGTGACAAACCAAACAGGTCTAAGAGTCCGTCTTTGTGTCTCATTGAGGGTTGTGTCCAGCCATGTTGAATTTCCAGTTAGTTATACAATTCAGTACTTCGGCTACTTATTAAATGTAATATTTGGTTGAATTTTTTGGATTTGGGGTTTTGTTTGGAATGTAGCTCTTTGGTCAGCATGTTATTTTTAGTATGTAACTCTGTTTTTGATATTGTGGTATTGACTCGCTATCTTCATTGTCTAATTTATTTGATTTTGTTTCTCCAATACTTTTGATTTGTCATGTTTGTTTGGAGATTTCTTCTTGTACTGTATGTTCCTCTTCTGCTCTCCTGCTCATTCACTATCTTAAATTTGAGCTTCATGTTAAACTTTCTAAACTCCACAGCCTTACCAGGACTGGCATGTGGCACAGACAGCACCTCTGATAAGCCCACCTTGTCTGCTCTGCCCCTGATCTTATCTTCTCACTCTTTACATTGTTCTTACACCGCTGTCTGCCTGCACTTACTGTTGCCACTTGTTCAGACATCTAAAATGAAAAAAAGATCCACCAAAACTCTGATCAGCAGCCTATCCACATGTACAAGATGGACATCCACCTTTGAATCAAGAGAACAACACACCATATCTGTCGCTGGAGCACACCGGTGTGTCAATGTACCCTGTTGTAGCCCACTGACACATGGGGTCCACCGCTGTAGAATGGCATGTTTGATTTATGATATGACCTTCTGCTGCACTGAGCTCTCCTCCACATCTGTAGCACACTCTGTTATCACTCCTTCATGACCAGTTTGTACACCACTGGCTGATTTGAACCCTTGCTTATAGCCCCCTGGCTTGTCTTGCAGGCCCTCCTCATCTTTACTGATGGTCTCAGTCGCCTGTTCAGTCCTCAGTGTTTTCATAGCCATCACTTTGGCCATTGTTAGTAATCGAGGCTTAATGTCGTCCCCTCTCACAACCTAAAGTAGCCCACCATGGAGTCATTTGTTCCTCATCTTCATAATTGAATTTTAACTTAGTTAACTTTCAGTTGTTTTCTTATTTCTTGAATTAAGTTTTAAAAGGAGTTCATTTTCTCTGGACTTCAATTATAACGTGTTCTTCGTTTTTATGTTCCCACTGGTTGCTCATTTGATTTTCTGCCAGGTTTATCTGAGCTCTTCAGACAGTAAGTGAAACTGAAAGTGAATTCTGATAAGACCCCCATGTGTCCTCTTGTGTGTCCAAACAGAAACAGCTGGAGGCGACACTGAGTGAAATCAGGAGGAGAATTGAGGAGAGAGAGAAGACACTGAAGGAGCAGATGAAGGTGAGCAGAATTAAGAAGACACTTCATATCAAAGAGAGGAGAAATAAATGAAGAATAGAAGAGCTGGCAGAGCTTCACTAGTAATGACATGTAGGGACCGGAAAATGCGTTCGGACAGAAGATGTTTTATTGTGCCCTTCACAGCGTGTCACTGTCCTCCATGTTTTATTTGTGGTTCAGACAGTATGACCCCGATGTCCTTTGCATTTTCAGCCACACTTTTATTTTCAGGGCAGCACAGTGGCGTAGTGGTAGTGCTGCTGCCTCGCAGTTAGGACATCTGGGTTTGCTTCCCGCGTCCTCCCTGCGTGGAGTTTGCATGTTCTCTCTGTGTCTGCGTGAGTTTCCTCCCACAGTCAGAGACGTGCAGGTTAGGTGCATTGGTGATCCTAAACTGTCCTTAGTGTGTGCTTGGTGTGTGGGTGTGTGCCCTGTGGTGGGCTGGCGCCCTGCCTGGGGTTTGTGCCCTGTGCTGTCTGGGATTGGCTCTAGCAGACCCCCGTGACCCTGTGTTAGGATGTAGCAGGTTGGAGAATGACTGATTGACTGACTTTTACTTTCATCACCTAACATGAACTCAATCTGCAGGTTGGCACTGATGTTCTAAATTTGCTCAGTGGGCACAATGTTCCTTGCTGGACTTTTCTTGTTGATTTTCAAGTCCTCCTTATCTTTAGGTGTTCCACTGGTTGAGTGATTGCAGTTTTGATATTTGTGATTACTTTTCTTTAGACATCGTGAGGCTTCTGAGCTCTTTTGAGACCCTCTCCAATGGAGCTGCACACCGAAATGTGACTGACACGTCTGTCACGGGCTGGTTGTCCAGTGCAGAGGAAACCACAGGTTCACAACACCAAGAGGTAATTACAAGTTCACAGCCTCTTCGCTTAATGAATCTGTCGCCTGATGGATGATGCAGAGAACATTATAACCTGGCCACATCCCTGCTTGTTTGCTGTATCCCCGTGTAGGGAAGTGGTAGCTCCTGTCTGAATAAATGACCTTGCTGTTCTTGTTTGTATTGAAATAAAGCTGGTTATCTACAAGACCTTAGACTAGGCCTCTTCTTTACGGTGCAAGACAGTGGCTCACTTGTCATATAGTACCAGAAATGGGGTCTTAGACCACTGGATCCCCAAGAGGCACACAATATCCCACTACCAGCGGAGTACGATGAGGGTCCTGCTGGCCCTCCTGCCTTTGCTTGTCCTGGGGGTGTGCTGGTGAAGATGACTCCCGCAGATGACCCTGAATGTTACCTTCTGTATTTTGCTTCAAACGCATGGCAACACTGATGCACTGGGACAGGAGAAGCTGGGCAGCTATCTTGGGCCAGTTTTTGACCAGAGAGGCAGTACAGGTTATGTGAGATCTCCCTTCTGAAAGGTTCAATGATTAGGACTTCCTGAAGCAACAGATCCTCCTCCTTATGGCCATATTTTAGACTTAGTTTGTTGCTCTGGTATCACACCTCACAATCAGAATTAGTAGACCATTACAATGCTGCTCTGTCTTCTGCCTTCGATACACTGGCTCCATTAAAAACACGGACTGTTTCATTTATTCTCACTGCTCCCTGGTTTACACCTGAACTCCGTCAGCTCAAAGTCACGGGCCGACACTTGGAGTGTCTAGTGAAGAAGACGGGACTTGTTGTACACAAGGAAATGTATTCAGATTATATGTTAAAATATAAAAATGCTCTCTCTGTTGCCCAAACTGTATACTATTCTAACATTATCAGTACAGGAGGGAAAAAATACTTGAGCTCTTTTTATGACAATGAAAAAGCTAATTACACCACCAGAAAATGTCACTTACCACAACCTCTCTGTTAAATGCTGCTGTACCTTTGGGATTTCTTCAACTCAAACATTGAAAGAAATCCACCAGCAGCTTGCTTCCTCTACCTCTGCAGAAAATGGCGTACTTTCCACTAAGACTCATATTCCCTTACCAACCACTTTATTCTCAGAGTTCAGTTTACAACCTGAAAATGATATCTCGGAGATTAACAACATTTAATTCGTCCACGTGTCAATTAGATCAACACCTACAAGCTTTGTTAAGTCCTGTCTGTCACATATTTCACTCTACTATAGTTAACTCTTCCTTTACTGAAGGCACAGCCCCCCTCTCACTAAAAATGGCCTCAATTCTGAAAAAACCTGGTTTAGACCTGAATATCCTTAACAATTATCAGCCTATCTCACATGTTCCATTCATATCAAAAGTTCTTCAAAATATAGCTGCCCCCCAACTTCAGTCCCATCTTTTAAAAAATAACCTTTTTGAACAGTTTGTTTCAATGTGAGTTTTGTCCTAAACACAGCACAGAAACTGCCCGGGTGAAAACCACAAATGATCTTCTCTGGTCAGCTGATATGGGACTTCTTCACTTCAGCTCTGCATTTGACACCATAGCCCATCAGATACTTTTGAAACGACCGTCTAGTTTGGAGTCTGTGGCCTTGTCCATCAATGGTTTCTTTCTACCTTATCGGCAGGAGGCAATTTGTTTAAGTAAAGGGCTTTAAATCTGAGAATGCAGTCGTTACTCAGGGAGTTCTGCAGGGTTCTGCTTTGGGGCCGCTGCTTTTTCTCATTTACGTCTTCCCAATAGGTGATCTCTTTCCACACCATGGTATTAAATTTCATGGTTATGCTGATGCCTGTGGTAATGTGCCTTACTGGCATTAGCAACCATAAAATAAAGTTTAGTTTAGCGTCCTCTGAAGTATTAAAAGAGTGGCAGTAGTTTTAGGTGAAAAAATGACAAGGTGTAAAGACATAAAGCTTGCCTTATTGACCATTTATAATGTGCAGAAGGATGTTTTCGCTGACTACATGAGCGTCTTCTGGGGAGCGTCGCGGCGGGTTTCGTGTAGGAGTGGAAAGACTAGAAGAATATCGGCTTGACGTGGCTGAGAAAAGGGATCCCGTATTGTCAGTTGTCTGGGCAGTAGCTCGGGGAAGGGAAGAAAAAAAAGGGGGCTTACTTTCACTTTTGGAAGAATCGCAGGACAAGTCTCACATGCCGGCATAGCTACGCGCGCACGTCAGCCGCTCGCAGGAGACGTCACTGTTAGGCCAGGCTTATCCAATTGTATCCGGCTGCAGGTCGCAGACTCGGCCTTCCACGCCCCCGGCCTTCCGCGCCTCCTGCCTTCCACGCCACGCCCCCAGCATTCGCGTCCGTCCTCTGTCACATCGCTTTCGTTGAAAAACTAGTAACGTTGATTTACCATGTAACCCTAAAAGACGATATTAATACGACTTCCTGCAATCACGAGGTAAGAATCCGAGTTTCTCTTTATGGTATTACTGTCGTGTTTACTTAAAAAACAGTTTTATAATTTATGAGTCAGGATTCGATTGTTAAAAGAAAGAGGGCATAACATATTTTTAGATTAAGGAAACCCCATACTAAATTTGAATGTGGATGCTCTAACTGCTATTATAGTGAATTCTATCATTCAGAATATTTGAAATTATTGTTATGGTACTTTTGTACTAAACGGCATGTCTGACATTATTTCTGGAACCTCGTTCAATAAAGGAAAATTCCGTTAATGACATTAATTTAGTATATTACAAAATAAATGATGATCAGTAACACAACAAAGCAATCAACAGGCATGAAAATAAAGGTCTAAACTTTTGAGTTCAAAAGAAACTTTTAAAATTGTTTATATTGAACAATTTTTTAAATGATCCAGCTTACTAATACAGTTCATACTTTCATTTCCATTGTTTGTCTTGAATTGTGTTTTCTTAATTTTGTTCTTCGCTGCTGCTATAATGTTGATAAATTTCAAGTGGAGTTATTAAACTTTCAAACGTTTACCTGGTTTTTAATTTTAATGCATAATTGTTCTCCCTGGGACCCTGTGTGTGTGTGTCATCCGTTCAATCGTTTCCGACCTTCGGCGATTCTATAGGCTAGCTCTCTCCACGCTTTTCGATCTTGCACAGCTTCTTTGAGCTGTGTTATGTTCATGGCCGTGTCTGCTTTGATGGTGTTAAGCTGGCGGCCGGGTCTTCTTTTGCCGCTTACCATCCCTAGCATGACCGATTTTTCTAGCGAATTTGATCGCATTATATGGCCGAAATAGGTCAGTTTAAGTCTAGTAATTTCCCTTCTAACGAGATATCGGCTTTATGCGCTCTAGCACTTCTTTGTTCGTTACTCTCACTATCCATGGAATGCGGAGTAGCTTCCCAGATAGCAAATTTCATCTGGCCCAAATCTGGTCCACTTCTGCTAGGACTTTCTGGCCCACTTACCACATGGATTGATGGCAAGAGAGTGGACCACATCCGGATGCCGCATCCCAGCCAAAACAAAATTAAAACTCAGCCAAACCTGCCGAAGTCTGCCCAGCACTGAACCAGATGAAAATTAACTGGGCCTCATGTGGGCCACAGGTCAGATTTTCACTTTGCTCATTTAAATATAATTAAAATAATTTAAATATATAATTAATATAATTGTATATAATTTATAAATTATAAATATATAATTTAAATATAATTATACACCCTAGTAATATTATTATAAGTAGTAGTAAATATGGAGTAAATAATATTATAACTATATACTATACTATTCTATATTCTATATGACTATAGTATTACATAGTATAATAGTATATAGTATTTTAAGTTACACTATTACTTATTTAAATATCAATTATTTACTCTTACTTTCCATATACGCTATCCGACTATTATCTACTGCATATCTTTAATATGAACAAACAAACCCAAATACGCATATTTAAACTTATTACATTTTATTGTCATATACAGTGTAATGCATTTCAACAAACAGAACAATCCTGAATCTGCATTACATAATCAGTAACAAAATTACTAATACTAAAGTTTGTAGATGTGACAATAATAAAAGTAAATGTTTTATTTATATAGAAAACAAACAAAACAAAGTTCCTTGCGTTTCTGACATATCCAAATAAATAAACCACCATGACAAAATAGTCTATAATACATTTGCAATTTATACAGTTTTACATTACCATTTTCTTATGAATCATGTGAGCATACCCATGGAAAAATAACAAATAAGCCTGTATGTGCCTAAAAAACATCACATAGGTGAGATACACATATTATAAAATAGATTTTTACTTTATATATTGAACTTAATTTTAACTGTTGTCTTGCACAATGAATTATTTAAATAAACAAACAGGGAAAGGTTTCCTAAATGTAAGTCTTTAAAACAAGCACAAAACAAGAATGTATCAAATAGTGATGGTAAAAATTTCAGTCAACAAAATGTACAAACATTAATTTTATAAAGTCCATGATTGGATACCCACTATTACACACAGTTCCAGATGGTGCCTGATGTTAGAACTCAGAAAGCATTGAATGAGCACTAATCTCTTTGGGAAGGTTGTGGCAGATCAAGGTATCACATTTGTCCAGCTTGTCCTCAGCAAAGGTTTAGAAGGCTGGTCTTAATGATGACTTGAAAGAACATGCATTTCACCTGCAGCCAAGAAATCAACAGTTGATCAGTTACTTGAAATTATACAATTTCCTAATTAACTTCTTACTAGACGTGTTTGCGGGTTGATAGTGCTCACCTGATTCTTGATAGCTGTTCTTCCTCTGACGCTCCATTCTTGCTCGTCTCCCTCCATCCCTATCTGCAGCCAGATGAAGCCATCTCTTAATCCACATTTCTATTTCCTGAGTTGTGGCTCTTGATGTTACAGAGTTTCTTCGTACTGCATCTAAAGAACAGTCATTATACAGTCTGAGTCAATTAGCAGTTGATACTTGGTTATTTGTCAGACATGAGCATTGACTGCATCCAACCATAATGGTAAAGAAACAGGCTGCAAGTGTAGGCTATGTCTTTGTTGTTTATTTTCAGTAAACAAAGCGACTATATAAAATGTAGTTGTATTCTGACAAGAAACAATATTTACAACTAGAGATATTTGTACAATACAGTATTTGCATTCGTTACTGCCTAAATGACTGGCTTTAAATACTTCCCTGTAGTTAGTTCACAAACATGACCAATTGCTTATCACTAATGTTTAACCTGATTACAGGTTAGCATCACTGCTGGCTGAAGACTTTAAGACCCAAAGTAGAATTTTATTCTGTACAAATAGATTGCACTCTGATGCAAAAGCTTCTTTCCCTCTCTGTGTCTCTGGAGAACAAGCTGGGGTATGCAAAAATGACAAATTCCTAATGTAAGAACTTGTATATGGAAAATAAAGTAGTTATCATACATGGCTATAATTTCCCTTTATTTTTTAACATCATTTAGTATTTTGCCTGATATATTTCATTTAATGTTGAATGTTAAACATTAGATCTTTTCCCCCCCCATTCAACTGGGGTTTTCTTGGTGGCCAGAGGGCCCTGAGCAGCCACTTAGTTTGTTTACATCTTGACCTGGCTATTAAAAAAGTGTTTGTGTGTTAAGGTTTTTTCAAACAGTAGTTTGACAAGGAAAGTGACATTTAATAAGGAACTATTGTCCATGTCATTGTGAAATCTAAGATGGTTAATGCAGAGAACATGTACACTTTTAATCTGGTCATAATGCATATAGTTTACCTTTAATAGCTTGATTTATTGTAAACAAACAACAAAAAGATACTCATCTCACAGAAATTTTCAGTCACAGGTTACTTCATTTTAAATGGCAGTGTATGCATATTGAAATCATTATAAATACTCACCAATCACAATATCCTTAATGTGAAGGCTATGAAAACATGTTTTTCCATTTATTCCCCTCCAGTTAAGTTGTTTGTCCAATGAATTGGTCAAAGTTTGCCTCATGATTCTCCACACCGTGTCTCTCACATCAATGCCTCCTTGAATCCCAAGCAATGTAATCTGCCACAGGTTTACAGAAAGAAAAAAAAATAATTCACTGGAGTTCATAACTTCTTAAAATGCTCGATGCAATAGAAACATTAGAAGGAATCGGAACAAGCAACAAAGTAAAATATACTAGAAGTTCAAGCACCTATGTTTTTAGGTAGCTTTCCAATAAAGCTAATATAGGTGGAGCTATATAATAAAATGTACATGCTGAATCTTTGGGGTAAGCTTGGACATGGGACTCCAAGCACCATTTGATATGATATGCCAGCAGTGTCAAATAAAAAAAAAAGCTTTTGACAGTCCTTTAGCATATTGTCATGCCCAATACTGACGGCCTTTACAGATGTTATCTGTGGTCAGACATGTCAAGTTATGAGCACTTCATTTAATTTTCAACAAAGATTTGACTACAGTAGCAGTCTTCAATACTCCCAAAAACTGACAACCATGCTCGGATAGGAATTTTTTCAGTCCTTTTAAAAATGTAATGTTGTAGACTGTTTAAAAGCTTTTCTGACTTAAATAATTAACAATATATTTATTTTTTTTAACTATGCCTACGATTTTGACTACACATCACAGCTTGTGCATATCTGATGAGCGCCATTTGGGCATTTAAGACAACTTGAAGCTGTCGTTGTTTGAAGGTATATGTTTCAGTTGTTATTAAAAAAGTTCTTCCTTACTAGTTTTTTTTTAAATCTCCACCAACCGCTAGGTCACTTTCAAGCTGTTGCATGGATGTGAGATCTTGAAGTGGAAGAATGTCTTTTTCCAGCACTGGATCTGAACCACTGTCACTACAGCATTTCTCATGTAGGTCTTGTACGGTTTTTAAAATCACTTTGACTTGCTCCATCATCATTTCCTGCTTAACCTGAATGTTTCGAAGAATGGCTAAAACAATGTACAAACACCACAAAATTAATATCAAACAAAATAAGATCATAATTGTCACAGACATTTACCAAAGGGGATGAAATGTAAACTAAAAATTGGCATGATGAAAAGTGGAAAAATAAAGGAAACAGATGAAGAGAGAATCCATCCATTCTCTTCCGCTTATCTGAGGTCAGGTCATGGGGGCAGCAGCTTGAGCAGATATGCCCAGACTTCCTTCTCCCCGGCCACTTCTTCTAGCTCTTCCGGGGGAATCCCAAGGCGTTCCCAGGCCAGCCGAGAGACATAGTCCCTACAGCGTGTCCTGGGTCTTACCCTGGGCTTCCTCCCGGTTAGACGTGCCCGGAACACCTCACCAGGGAGGCGTCCAGGAGGCATCCTGATCAGATACCCGAGCCACCTCATCTGACTCCTCTCGATGTGGAGGAGCAGCGGCTCTACTCTGAAAACCTTCTATGATGAATGAAAACTTGGGACGGCGTTTTCTCTTGCCTGGACGTGGGTCACCGGGGCCCCCCTCTAGAGCCAGGCCTGGAGGTGGGGCTCGAAGGCGAGCACCTGGTGGCCAGGCCTGCACCCATGGGGCTCGGCCGGGCACAGCCCGAAGAGGCAACGTGAGTCCCCCTTCCCATGGGCTCACCACCTATGGGAGCGGCCAAGGAGGTCGGGTGCAGTGTGAGTTGGGTGGTGGTTGAAGGCGGGGACCTTAGCGGTCCGATCCTCGGCTACAGAAGCTGGCTCTTGGGACGTGGAATGAAAAGAGAAGGTAAAATCAATTTAGCTGTATTAATGAATAAAGGTAATGAAAAGTGAGTCCTGTGAGAAACATTAAATACACACACAAAGTTGCACAGATTCATAATTCTTTTACTCAAAATGTAAAACATTTAGGGTAATTATTTTCATGCTTCACAGTTGAGTCTGGTTATCAGGGCTTTATTTAAAGTGACAAACACAGAGGCAGCTATATTAAAGAGAAACTGAGATAAAACACTTACGGCCATTAATGTCTTGATTTGGTCCATCATTTTGTTGTGAGGTAGACCAGTGTCTAAATGCAGTATTTGTAATTTCCACACACTCTGGGGTTAGGTGCTCTTCCACTATAGATGCACTTTGATTTTTGTAATAATTTCTCAGGCTTTTCATTTCTTGAGTGCATCTTCCACATTCAGTGGACCTACATTCAGAATGTAGCTGAACACTGTCAGGTTGATGCATCCTGCACATTGATTTTGCATTTCGTCCAAGTTCTCCAAGGTCAGCAGATATCTTGGTGGTTGATTTTGAAAATTTTTGAGGAGGGGTTATCTTGGGTGGTGGAGGTAGATGGCTTTTGGGTTTGCTACAGACATCACCGTCGCTATCACTATCAAATCTTGTGTTTGCTCTTTGGGAAAAGATTAAGAAATTATTGACAAAATACACAGTTATACAACATACAACTGTACAATTATGAGAAAAAATGCTTTACCAATTTAGACAAATTTTCATGAATTAGCCTTGTGGTAGTTATACTATATTAAATTACAGTATATAAATAAAATGAGATAACTGGATCATTAAACTTAGTGTTTTCTCTTTAAAAGATCAAGTATTACAGCTTGAAAATTCACTGTATTAACACAAGCAACAGTCGGCAGGTGATGCTACAGTTCAAGCATATTAACTATTTCAGGCTTACATTTTCCTTCTTTTTGTCCTTTTTGGAATTTCATCATCTTCTTCATCTTCTGCTGTCTGCAAATCTGAGTGTCTTTCGGCAACTGGAAGCTTCAGTCTTGCAGTTCTGTAATTGTCTGTTAAATTCCAGATGTAAGAGCATTTACTCTATAATATGGATATACAGTACTCAGGAATACAATTATACCAGGGTGGCACAGTGGTAGCACTGCTGCCTCGCAGTAAGGAGACCTGGGTTCCTGTCCTGGGTCTTCCCTGTGTGGAGTTTGCATGTTCTCCCCGTGTCTGCATGGGTTTCCTCCGGGTGCTCCGGTTTCCTCCCAAAGACATGCAGGTTAGGTGATTTGGAGATCCTAAATTGGCCTTAGTGTGTGTATGCGTGTGCACCCTGCGATGGACTGGAGCCCTGTCTAGGGTTTGTTCCTGCCTTGCACCCTGCTGGGATGGGCTCCAGCAGACCCCCGTGACCCTTTTCTGGATATAGTGGGCTGGAAGATGACATGATATGATATGACAATTATACCAAATATTATAAATACAAACCTGTCGTGTACATAACTTCAACCTTAAATGATTTCCAGTTTTCTTTCGGCTGCTCTTTATTTATTATAGCCTTATGGATATCTCCAGTTTTATATGGTGGCCAAGCACACACTCCATTGGATACCCAATTGGATGGCACCAACTCAACTTCATTGCATTCCGAAAAATTCACAATGTGATACATAGCCTACAAAAATTACTAAAAACAAAGATTTTTTTAAAACATTTATAAAAGTCCTTGATAAATGCACTTACAACATGCATGCATGCTTACAATTACTAATCAAATATAAGTAACAATAATAATACATATGATTAATATATACAGTAAATTATATTAGTTAAACATGATTTCATTTGTACAGTTGAAATAATCAAATTTGCTTACCTAGCAACTTCACACACCACCATAAATCGGTCCGGAATATAAAGAATGCAAGTGGTGGGGTGATGAGAGTTTAAAAAACTAATTAGAAAAAGCACTTATGAACTCTGTAACACAACAGGAAGGAAGAAACAAACAAAAAAAAATACTGTACCAATTAATCTGTATTTACTGTATATGAAGTAGGGGGATTACAAGATATTTGTCATCTAGTGGCAAACGGACATATTTCAGCATGCCAGAACCAATAGGTAAACACTGAAGATTTGAGGAAAGCTTGGACACAACAAAAATCCCCAGGCATGAAGAATCAATTGGATATTCAAAAAATATGGCCTTGTGTTGGTATTCCTGACAGACAACATATTCCCTGTCTTCATGCACAATTATATTTTGAACTATGACAATTTTATTATCAATTTTAATACAGGAATCCCCTGTAGAAACTTTGATGACAAATCCATTAAACTCCACCTCTTTAAACTGGAGTACTACCTCAAAGTGTAATGGAACTGGACCATCTGAATGTTGCATTTTAAACCTCTTTTGAGGGTGTATGCTAAAATCAGAATTTAAATGCAAAAAGTCAAGCTCTGAAATCCTACGTATAACCTGTGTTAAAGGACAGTGAGGTCGTCTAACCATTTTCTTTAGCTTTCTTAGATAATTTTCAAATGGAAAACCTGATATAACATCCAAACTACCATGGACTTTAACATCTTGACTTAAATGAGTTAGCCCATGTACATTATAGCTGACAAACTCAGGACCATATAACTCACTAAAATGCTTGACAAATGCCACTAGCAGAGAGTTAGCAAAATCATTCATAGTTGAACAGTACTCAGGACTTGCTAAAATGTATATACCCACAGAGAGCAGCATGAAATTTTGATACACCTCAGAGTGAAATATCTCTCTCAAAACAACTGGACCCGTGTACAATAAGAATTGTCTCAACTCAGTTGCTTTCCACCGTAGTCTTTCAAAAAGTGAACGGGGCTTCCTTGCAAACTCGTTAGGAATGAAACCACGTAACGCTACCAACTTATCAGAAATTAACGACACTTGACTGGCTGAAACACGGCACTGTAGTGGGCCATTGCTTCCTATCCACAAATCCAAGAGACGTCTCATTACTCATAAGCATACAAGGTGCATGTAATCATGCGGGAATCCCTTAATCATACTGATGCGCTGTGCAAGAAAGGACAGAGCCGGTTATACTACCTTAGAAGGCTGGCGTCCTTCAACATCTGCAATAAGATGCTGCAGATGTTCTATCAGACAGTTGTGGCGAGCGCCCTCTTCTACGCAGTGGTGTGCTGGGGAGGCAGCATTAAGAGGAAAGACGCCTCACGTCTGGACAAACTGGTGAGGAAGGCAAGCTCTATTGTTGGCATGGAGCTGGACAGTTTAACATCTGTGGCAGAGCGAAGGGCGCTCAGCAGGCTCCTATCAATTATGGAGAATCCACTGCATCCACTTAATAGTATCATCTCCAGACAGAAGAGCAGCTTCAGCGACAGACTGCTGTCACTGTCCTGCTCCACGGACAGATTGAGGAGATCGTTTCTCCCCCAAACTATGCGACTCTTTAATTCCACCCAGAGGGGTAAACGTTAACATTCAACATTATACATAGTTATTGTCTGTTTTTCTGTTTTTCACCTGCATTGTTATCATTCTTTAATTTAATATTATTTATTGTATCAGTATGCTGCTGCTGCAGAATGTGAATTTCCCATTGGGATTAATAAAGTATCTATCTATCTATCTATCTATCTATCTATCTATCTATCTATCTATCTATCTATCTATCTGTCTATCTATCTATCTATCTATCTATCTATCTATCTATCTAATCATATCTATGATTTCTGAGAGAGGTGAAGATTCTACATGGTGTGCATCATCATCTAATGTTTTAAATGATTCACCCGTTCGAAGACTTGCAGTGGTTTCTGGAAATGTCATACGATGGTTTACATATACTCCTTTTTGTACACACTTATCACAACTGTGATATCCAGTGTGTGATTTTATGCCCTTAATAAAGACTCTAGCAGGTGCATCGCAAACAACTGAAGATAAAGTGATGAAAAATGTTTTTCCTTTCACAGGAAATCCTTTTCCAATTGTTTTTAACTCATTAACTAGAGCACTCAAGTATTCAGAAAGTGAGTTTGGTTTTGAACATCCACAGAACAATGCAATCAAAACTGGAATCTTGATATAATTCTTAACAATTCCAAGAACTGGCCAAAACTGAAGTGAAGAACTCTTAAAAATAGGAAGCCCATCAAAATTAAGTTGCAAATTAAAAGTGTGTCCACTTGGAACAGTTGACCATACCTTTTCAAAGAAAGCTCTCAGAGAATGTTTAATGCCAAAGTAATGAAATGAACCACCACCAAGCATTTCAACTGTGTAAGCAGTCTTAGTTTTCAGTAAGGACCTTGCATCTTTTGGCAAAAAAGCATGATTAATTCTGAGTATAGTTAGTAATGCAGATAAGGCAATTAAAGGGATACTGAACTGAAGAGCCCAATTTCTCAAACTTGCCTGGAGGGTGTCCTGGTAATCGTTCTGCCCACAATCAAAGTTATCATCACTGTCACTCTCTGACTGACTGGATTCCAAATCATCACAAGAACAACCAAATTGAGAAGTTTGAATCTCATCCACATGTATTTCACTGTGAGTGATTTCAATCCCACCACTAACCTGCCTTTCATTCTCCAATGAATCTATCAACTTATTCACCCTCTTTATAGCCCTTTTTCTCAGATTAATGCGTTTTACATTCCATTTTGCCCTGTCCATATTACTATGAAATACCAAAATATACCTGTCAATGCCCAACTACTGTTCAATGCTGCAAAAGAAAAGAAAGGGACAAGAAAATATTATTTATATAACGTATACATAGTGCTACGATTCAAGGCTTATACAGTGACAAACTACATTATGAGATACACAAATAAACGTTGCCTCCGTTCTGATTGGAACATTGTAAAAAGCTCCAATTGAGCACTCATTATTTGTCAAGACATACCTTAACAAAGTTTAAGTCTGATGCCACCTCCACCATTGTGCGTCTTTCACTCTATAAAAATAAACTCACATTCGCGGGTTTTTACGTTTGCACTTCCGCTCATGCTAACTAAACGCACTAACAGCGAAAAATTTCGGTGTTTCTAAGCGGTTAAAAACTTAATATATCACGTGCTAAAATAAATACCGAATTTTAACGTTACTTGCTTGCCTTCGTCACCGCTTATTATATTTAATATCTGGATATCATAAGTATTTAAGTAAAAAAAAAAGCCCGCCGAATAATTTAAAAATGGCTTATATAACAGTTTAAGCACGTTACAGCACCTTGCATACTATGCAATTAATTGGTTACGTTTTTCATAATATAAACATTTTAACATGAACGATAATAACCAACACATAATATATGAAATAATCGAATATTAACTTACCGCTTCACCATCAGTCAACTACAAACTTTAGTGTCTGACTGAATGGGCAACTGTTCGTCACTCAAGGTGTTCTCTCATTGGCTAACGTGAACGTCAGAAGGCAGTCCGATAGTTATCTCAATGGCTGGCCACAATGTCAATCAAAGAAATTACCTTTTTTTTTTTAAGCACAGATTGAGAAAATTCGAATCCACAAAAAGGCTGAAAGCAGTCATGGCAGATGCTGGATACTTGTTGAAAATTCTGCCCGCCGTTTATAGTGTTTAAAATTTGGAGAAAGTTTGTAAAGTTCACGATATTTCATCCTTGAGATGTGTTTGTTTGTACTTGTCACAAAGAAACGAGATTTCTCAAATAAATAAATAATAAAACTCCGTGGTCAGTCTGATATTTACACGCATTTTGTAGCCGGCTCTTAACCACACCATCTTCGATTTTGAAATGAAAAAAAAAATATATTGACATATGCTAACTGTAAATATTGCATTTTATTTTAAAGACACCTCACCATGAGACGTCACTGCCCTATTCTGAGTCATGCATCCAATCGCAGAACTATGCTAATGGCCCAGTACTGGCCCACATATGCCGTACCGGAAGCTGATTTGGCGGATTCATCAACTGTGCGCCACATGTGGCCCATATCCATCATGCCGCTGCCAGAAGTGAACCAGAGGTGCCAGTTTTAAACCAGATGTGGCCCACTTGCGGCTGCTATCTGGGTTTCTCCAGCACCAAAGTTCAAATCCCTCGATCTTCCTTCTGTCGGCTTTTTTCAGGGTCCAACTTTCACATCCATACATGGTTATTGGAAAAACAATTGCACAGACTAGCCTGCATTTAGTGGTGAGGCTAATATCTCTGCTTTTCCAAATTTTTTCCATGTTCAGCATTGTACTTCGGCCGAGCGCTATCCTTCTTTTTATCTCTGAGCAAAGTTCTCTGTTTGAGCCTAGGAAAGTAAATTCCTGAACACATTCTATTTCCTCATCGCCGATTTTTATTTTGATGTTGTTGACTGCGGTCGTCATTACTTTCGTCTTTTTTAAGTTCAATTGCAAGCCCATTTTTTCGCGTTCGTGCTTGATTTTCATTATCAAATCCTCAAGTCCCTTTTTCGTTTCAGCCAACAAGGTAGTATCATCAGCGTATCGGAGATTATTGATGTTTCTTCCGCCGATTTTTACTCCAATTTCTGACTCCTCCAGTCCTGGCTTCCGCGTGATGACTTCCGCGTACAGATTAAACAGAAAAGGGGAGAGGATGCAACCTTGTCGCACTCCTTTTCTACAGTGGAACCATTCAGTGTCTCCGCATTGTGTCCGAACTGTGGCTTCCTGCTCAGAATGATCTGATCAACTTAACCAGATGCGGTGCTACACCCAACTCTTTTAAAGCTTCCCACAGTTTCATATGGTCAACGCAATCAAATGCCTTTGTGTAGTCTATGAAGCACAGGTAGATCTTCTTTTGATATTCCCGACATCTTTCAATGATCCAACGCAGGTTTGCGATGTGGTCGCGAGTGCCGCGTCCCCGCCTGAAACCTGCTTGTACATCGGACAATTCTGCCTCGATTGTTGACCTCAGCCGCCTCTGTATGATCTTTAGGGGCACTTTGCTTGCATGCGGGATCAGAGCTATTGTGCGATAATTCGAGCAATCTCGGGTGTCACCTTTTTTCGGTAACGGGATAAATATGGATCTTTTCCAGTCCCTTTCGCATGCGTACAGCTCTTCAGTGTATTCTTTCCACCTGTGTCTTATACCTTGCTGGTCGTATGCTTCGGTTCCGTCCTTGTTTTTGATTGGGACCCTAACTTATAAATATGTACTTATCAAAAAAAGTGAAGCAATCTCTCAAATTTCTTAATAGATATTATATCGTTTGTTTTTCCAAAGAAATGCAAACATTTGCATTATTGAAAGTTGCACTTCCATAAACCGTCGTTTTTATTTATTTTGGAACTGAACTAACAGATTTTAAACTTAACTTTAAAAATGTTTTGTTTGGGTCGATACAATAATTACAAATCAATTTTTTAGTGATTTTAAATCATTTAATCGCCATATACCATTTCTTGTATTAGGAATTTGTCATTTGTTGCATACCCCAACTTACTCTCCAAACGGAGATGTACTTTTTTGTTAATAAGATTACCGTTATTAGGTCATCGGTGTCACTGCCTGCTCAGGATTCTTCCCATAGTGTGTTCAGCTGTCTTTGACCACTTTGTGCCTGCGTGTGTCATCGTCTCTGTTGTCTGATTTGGTGTAACGCCTAAATCCTATAAAGTGTCCCCTGGTCAGTGTCCTCTCTTGATTAGTTAAGGGGTTTTTTGATTCTGTCAGACCAAGTATTGTTACCTTAATAAATGCTAGCTTGATTTCTGGTTGTGTTCCTGCTGCCTTGAAACGCGCTGTGGAGCAGAAACGTATTATAAAAAACAAAATAAGGACCCTCTAATGTGTCAAATTTCAGGCCAATTTCTAAACTGCCTTTTTTATCTAAAGTCTTTGAAAAAGTTGTCCTAACTCAAACATTTCTAGATGAAAATAGTATTCTGGAAAAATTCCAATCGAGATACAGATGTTCTTGCAGCACTGAAACATCCTTGTTAAAGGTTAACAGTGACCTCTTCCCAATTACTAATCCTGGAGATTCTGCCATTCTTGTACTGCTAGATCTTACCTCAGCTTTTGATGCTGTGGATCTTATGATTCTTATATCCTGCCTTGAACAGTATGTAGTCATCCAAGGTAATGCCCTGAAATGGTTTAAATCTTATCTAAGAAATAGGAATGTTTCTATTCATTTGGGTGAGTTCTCATCCTCTGTAGCTCCTCTTACTTGTGGGGTTCCATCCTTGGACCAGCTATCTTTTTGATAGGCATGTTACCTTTAGGCTCCATTGTTAACAAGTATGGCTTCTCTATACTGATGACACTTAAATATATTTGCCACTAAAATCAAAGCGAGAAAATACAGACCCTCCATGTGTGTTTGAATGATATTAAAACCTGGATGACAATGCATCTTCTTAAATTAAATGATAATAAAACTGTGATCATGGTGTCCAAAAGTTAAGAAAGTTTGAGTGTCTCTGATATTGCTCTTGGACCCCTTTCCATATACGTATCATAAAGCTTCAGTTAGCCCAGGTGTGATCTGTGGCAGCTCATTCAAACTCGACAGACAGATAAATTGTGAAGTTAAATGAAGCTTTTTCCAGCTGAGACTTTAAGGTAAAGGCTTTTCTTTCTTTCTGTGATCTTGAAAAGGCCATCCAAGCTTTTACAGCATCTCATTTGGACTATTGCAGTTCTTTGTATGTAGGTATTGGTCAAGCCCTGTTACGACGCCTACAACTATTCCACAACTTTGCTGTTCACTTATTGAAGGCTCTCGTAAGTGTGGCCATATTTCACCAATACTGACCTCACTTCACTGGCTTCTGGTCCATTTCAGAATTGATTTTAAAATTCTATTTCTTGTTTTCAAATGTTTGAGTGGATCAGCCCCATCTTGCCTCTTGGAACCTCTTCACTTGTATGTGCCAACAAGATCCCTGTGGTCTACTAGCCCGATGCTCTTAGTTGTGCCGAGGTCGAGGCTGAAGCAAAGGAGGAATCTGGTGTTTGTGGTGGCTGCTCCTTTTCTCTGGAATGGCTCTCCTTATTATATTAGGTCTGCTCCATCACAGGCCATTTTAAAGTCATCATTACAGACATTTCGTCTTGCTGCCATTTGACCCTGCAAGAGGTTGACATTGTTTGTATATGTTGGCTCACGTACATTCAGGATTATAAATATGTATATATGGGTATTTTAAGTTTATCTTTTATGTAATGTCTGGTTATTCTTACAGTTTTGTGCTGTTTACGTACAGTATATTTGAACTGCTTCTTTTACCCTTTCTTGTACAGCACTTTGGTTCAGTTCTGGCTGCTGTTGTAAATGTGGTTTATAAATAAATATTGCCTTTCCCTGCTTTATAAAACATTATTTTAATACATAACACTAAGACAATGGACTGTAAATATGAAGTTGGTTTGAAACATTTATTACAAAAAAGTTAAAGAATATATAAAATATAGAACAAGAATTGTAGGTTGTAACTGAACAATGAGGGACATGTATGTTTGTTACATTTTCTCACAAAACTCAGTCATTTTCCTTTTTCCTCTCACGTTATCTAAAGACAGATGCATGTCTTCCATATGTGAAAAAAATATGTCTAAAGACATATTCTCTCTCCTCTTCTTCTGGAAATTCAGATAGCAAATCAGATTTCTGAAGGGCCTCCTCAGTGTCGTCTTTGTCCATTGACAGTAATGCAGGGAGTGAGATTCGCCCTCTGAACACAGAAATGTTCTCAGCACACCACTTCTGTGCCTCGGTGAAATGCTGAAGGATTCCATGCTGCTGTAATACATTATATTAAAAAAGAAAGAAAGGAAATTCTTTACATGGTCATCATAAAGCTCATAGCCTTTTCCTCCACATTTACAAGGAATGTAAGGAAAGTAAAAAAAATAATGTACAGCAAATTTAATTTATTATACATTATTAACATTGCTGCTTTCGATCACAGATTCTACAAGTCTTCAATGTTTCTTACAATACACTATTATTAATACAGCACACAATGCATTTCAAATGTTTTAAGGACTTTAAGAGTTGTACTGGTACTCCAGTTTGTCAGAAGATATAAAACAGGCTTTTAGTCTTTTGGGCTTTGACTCCTACTGGTTAACGATTAACAGTCGGCATCTGAGACAAGCATTAAGTCTTTTTAAACATTTTATTCACTATACCATAGGCATTGTAAGCCAGCATCAACAAAATGGAATTCATCTTTCTTATGGAAGTTTATAAAATGAGGTGTCTGTACCTGCTCATCAGTGCCCTGTGCTGGATGTTGGAGAAGGGACGCTGACGTTTCTTCTGAAAGAAAAAATCTGAAATCTGCAGAACGCAGTGCTATGGAACAGAATAGCAAGACATTTGTTCATTTCAGATGTAGTGCCAAGTCTTTACTCTGTCTTCTCATTAATGGCTCAATAAAGTCTAAACCTAAAAACATAGAAAATAATATTTACCTAAGGAAATGTTAAAAAAGAACCAAAAGAATAAGCACAATAAATGAGCCTGTCCTGGCTGTCCATTATTTCTGTACCTTCTAATTTTTTATTTGGTTCTTGGCCTTCATTTAGAAAGGCGTTTGCTCGCTCAGTCCGATGTGAGCAGTTACTTCAGTGATTTGAAAAAGAAGCACTAAGTTTATAATGGTAAGCATTGTGACTATTTGTCTTTGATTTACAATATGGCTAAGTATATTTGCCATATTGCCGCAGAACTAAATTAAAGTTATTAAAGGAAATTTAAATTTCATTTACCCCTTAGGGCTGAAGTTCTCAAGTAACATTCTACACCAGCACTACCACAAAGCCAGCATGTCATTCTAAAGAGGACTGAGCAGAGTCACGTTGTTGAAAGGAGTTTAATGTTACAAAAATATTTATGCAAACCATTATAAACACATTTAAATGATCTGGATTTTGAAAGGTAGCCGTTTCTGGAACTTCAAAACCACTATGGACAGAATGTTGAAATTAAAAAAAAAAAACAAATATAAAAAAATAAGTTAAACATAACACAAATATCCAACACAAATTGTAGAAGGTGACAAAATCGGAACCAGCAACCAGATATAATCCTCCTTCTACAAATACTACAATGAAAGAAGAGAGGACTAAAGTTGAGACATAACTCATTAAAATTGAAGGGGCTCTCGAGGATGAAATACAGAGACACCATTAAATGGTCCTTTGGAAACCTGGACACAACATTAAATACAGACATACAAAAAATGATAGTTACAATATGAAATGGTCACACCATCAACATGGAAATTCCACAGCCATGGCTATTCATCTGACTTGGAAGGCCCTAATACATCCATCCATTATCCAACCCGCTATATCCTAACTACAGGGTCACAGGGGTCTGCTGGAGCCAATCCCAGCCCACCGCAGGGCGCAAGGCAGGAAACAAAACCCAGGCAGGGCGCCAGCCCACCGCAGGGCGCACACACACCAAGCACACACTAGGGAGGCCCTAATACAAGGGGTAAAAAAATTTAAACAAAGAAAAATATTAAATACTGACATACAGTAAACTGTTGACAATGACTTTTAAACAAAAACAACAATAGAATTGGCCACTTGGGACACACCCTGTGTTACATCTGTAAATAGTAAATCCTGCCAAACAACGGAAAATGCTCAGCTTTTTAACCTGTATTTAAAAAAATTCCAGTTCAGAAATCTAAACGTCAGTATTGTTTGCAAGCACACACTCTTGGCATACATACACTACCTGCATACTTGACAATGTGGCCTTCATGACTCTGAAGGTGACGTAGCAGGATGCTGTAGTCTCTGTGCTTTTTACAAAGAGGGCACTTGGATTCATTTGGATATTAAATCAATGTTATCAAAGTTGTTTTATATTCTCTGCCTTTATGGTGAAATGTGACTGTGGAAATCAAGACAAAAATAATATGTAATACTAAAATGGCAGAAAGCGCTAACATGCTTTTATAAATAGCTAACTTAACTACAGAACAATCAATTTAAATAAGATATTTAACAAACGTTATTGACGACGATAAACATAAATACCTTTCATATTGTACACCAACATTGCAGATTCTGTACATAACATCTCATAAATAAGCGAAAAAGTTAATATAGATGAAATAATACGGCAAATATTAAAAAGAAATAATACAAGAGGTAAAAAATAATTAAAACGATATGCTTAAAAATAGGATATGTCAGTAATGACAATAAACAGAGAACACTTGGATTCGCTATACAGTATATAATCGTACATCTCATTAGATAGATAGATAGATAGATAGATAGATAGATAGATAGATAGATAGATAGATAGATAGATAGATAGATAGATAGATAGATAGATAGATAGATAGATAGATAGATAGATACTTTATTAATCCCAGGGGGAAATTCACATATTCCAGCAGCAAAAATATTAAAGAGTAATAAAAAATGCAGGTAAAAAACAGACAATAACTTGAATAATGTTCAACGTTTACCCCCTCTGGTGGAATTGAAGAGTCGCATAGTTTGGGGGAGGAATGATCTTCTCAGTCTGTCAGTGGAGCAGGACGGTGACAGCAGTCTGTCGCTGAAACTGCTCCTCTGTCTGGAGATGACACTGTTTAATGGATGTAGTGGATTCTCCATAATTGATAGGAGCCTGCTGAGTGCCCGTTGCTCTGCTACGGATGTCAGACCGTCCAGCTCTATGCCAACAATAGAGCCTGCCTTCCTCACCAGTTTGTCCAGGCGTGAGGCATCCTTCTTCTTAATGCTGCCTCCCCAGCACACCACTGCGTAGAAGAGGGCACTCGCCACAACCATCTGATAGAACATCTGCAGCATCTTACTGCAGATGTTGAAGGATGCCAGTCTTCTAAGGAAGTACAGGCGGCTCTGTCCTTTCTTGCACAGAGAATCAGTATTGGCAGTCCAGTCTAATTTATCATCCAGCTGCACTCCCAGGTATTTATAGGTCTGCACCATCTGCACACAGTCACCTCTGATGATCACGGGGTCCATGAGGGGCCTGGGTCTCCTAAAATCCACCACCAGTTCCTTGGTTTTGCTGGTGTTCAGGTGTAGGTGGTTTAAGTCGCACCATTTAACAAAGTCCTTGATGAGGTTTCTATACTCCTCCTCCTGCCCACTCCTGATGCAGCCCACGATAGCAGTGTCGTCAGCAAACTTTTGCACGTGGCAGGACTCTGAGTTGTATTGGAAGTCCGATGTATATAGGCTGAATAGGACCGGAGAAAGTACAGTCCCCTGCGGCGCTCCTGTGTTGCTGACCACAATGTCAGATCTGCAATTCCCGAGACGCACATACTGAGGTCTGTTTGTAAGATAGTCCACGATCCATGCCACCAGGTATGAATCTACTCCCATCTCTGTCAGCTTGTCCCTAAGGAGCAGAGGTTGGATGGTGTTGAAGGCACTAGAGAAGTCTAGAAACATAATTCTTACAGCAGCACTGCCTCTGTCCAAGTGGGAGAGGGATCGATGTAGCATATAGATGATGGCATCTTCCGCTCCCACCTTCTCCTGGTATGCGAACTGCAGAGGGTCGAGGGCGTGTTGGACCTGTGGCCTCAGGTGGTGAAGCAGCAGCCTCTCCATGGTCTTCATCACATGTGATGTTAGAGCGACAGGCCGGAAGTCATTCAGCTCACCAGGACGTGATACCTTTGGGACTGGGGTGATGCAAGATGTTTTCCAAAGCCTCGGAACTTTCCCCTGTTCCAGGCTCAGGTTGAAGATGCGCTGTAGAGGACCCCCCAGCTCTGATGCACAGGCCTTCAGCAGTCGTGGCGATGCTCCATCTGGACCTACTGCTTTGCTGGCACGAAGTTTCCTCAGCTCTCTGCTCACTTGCGCTGCTGTAATTGTGGGTGGGGATGTCTCTCCTATGTTGGTATCAGTAGAAGGATGTGTGGAGGGTGCAATACTCCGAGGTGAGAGTGGGTTAGGGTGGTCAAACCTGTTAAAGAAAATGTTCATTTCGTTTGCTCTCTTCACGTCTCTCTCGATGGTGTCACCCTGCTTTGAGCTGCAGCCAGTGATGATCTTCATCCCATCCCACACTTCCTTCATGCTGTTGTTCTGCAACTTCTGCTCCAGCTTTCTCCTGTACTGCTCCTTCGCCGCCCTGAGCTGGACTCGGAGTTCCTTCTGCACGCGCTTGAGCTCATGCTGATCACCGTCTTTAAAGGCCCTTTTCTTCTGGTTCAAAAGGCCCTTGATGTCACTTGTAATCCATGGCTTGTTGTTAGCATAGCAGCGTACAGTTCTTACTGGAACTAAAGTGTCCATACAGAAGTTGATGTAGTCAGTAGTGCAGTCAACAACCTCCTCAATGTTCTCACTATGTGATCCCTGCAGGATATCCCAGTCTGTAGTTCCAAAACATTGTCTCAGAGTATTCTCAGCCTCTGGGGTCCACTTCCTGAATGATCGTTTGGTTACAGGTAGGACTCTCACTTTTGGTTTGTAGTGAGGCTGAAGCAGAACCAGGTTATGATCTGCTTTCCCAAGCGCAGGCAGCGGGGTGGCACTGTATGCGTCTTTAACGTTTGCATACAGTAAATCAATAGTCTTATTTCCCCGGGTGTTACAGTCCACATACTGGGAGAATGCAGGTAATGTTTTGTCCAGCGTCACATGGTTAAAGTCTCCAGCGATTAGCACAAGCGCCTCAGGGTGCTGCGTTTGTAACTTAGCAACAGCAGAATGGATGACGTCACTCGCTATCTCCATGTCCGCCCGAGGAGGAATATACACGATGACAACAATGACGTGTCCAAACTCTCTGGGCAAGTAATAGGGTCGCAGACTTATGGCCAACAGTTCGATGTCCCTGCAGCAAGTGGTGATTTTGACTTTAACATGTCCAGAGTTACACCACCGTGTATTAACATAGAGAGCGAGTCCTCCTCCTTTGTGCTTCCCACAGGTACTTGCATCTCTGTCCGCTCTAACTGTGCTAAACCCGGGTAGCTCCACATTAGCATCTGGGATGGTGTTAGTTAGCCACGTTTCGCAGAAACACAACAAACTGCATTCTCTGTAAGTTCTGACATTTTTCACCAGCGCAGCCAGTTCGTCGATCTTATCTGAGATTGAGTTCACATTCCTCAGAATAACAGAAGGCACCGAAGGCTTAAAACGCCACTTTCTCGCAAGCCGCTTCATTTTTAGCTTAGTGCCGGCTCTGCTGCCACGATACCGCCTTCTTACCTCGTCGGGTAAATAGGGAACCACACCGGCGCTGGCACTTGTTCTCAGCGCTCGAAGTTGAGTACTTGAATAGGCGAGTCTCGGCGTGTAAAAATCCATGGCCATGTTGTAAAAGTAAGTGTGTCCAGGGAACAAATCCACATAAAATAAAGTGGTAGGAGTGATTAATAAATAAAAATAGAAAAATAAAAGTAGAAAAATACACATACATATACAGTCATACACGGAGCTGCTGAAAAGGCTGCCACTCTCGGCGGCGCCAGATGTCACCCTAAATTTTAGTTTTGTTTAATGGATCTAAAGTTTCTTTAAATATACTGAGCTTTTTATTCTGTGAGTCCATACCTGGTTCTGTTGTGCCACTGTTCCGTGGCGGAAAACGTTTTCAGCTCCTTTTCTTTTTCGAATTGGAATAACTGTACAGCAGCTCTTCTTCTCTTTCTACGGACTGTGGGCGGTCGTGGGGCGGACTGTGGAAGGCAGGAGGCGTGGAAGGCCAAGTCTGTGACCTGCAGCCGGACCCTTCTCGAATACGCTGTAGCAGGAGAGAGGCTGGGTGGCTCAGTGTCCTGCTGCCTTATAGGAGCCTATTAAACCAATAAAGTCATCAGAGAAGCTGCGTTTGTCTGGGGCTGCCACTGGGCCGTTTGTTTTTGTGATCATGAACTGAGTTTTTTTTTTTTTTTTAATTACAGTAAGATTTCCTGTAAGTAGTTCTTGTAAAATTTAGTAAAGTTCTTCGTGTATTTTTTTTTTTTCAATGCAGCATCCATCCATCCATTCTCCAACCCACTATATCCTAACTACAGGGTCACGGGGGTCTGCAGGAGCCAATTCCAGCCAACACAGGGCGCAAGGCAGGAAACAATCCCAGGCAGGGTGCCAACCCACCACAGTCAATGCAGCAATGATATATATATATATATATATATTTCATAATAAGAAACTTCCGTCCCTTCAGGATAAGTATAGGTCCCTCCTCTCTTTCTTCTCTGTATCTCTGCTATCTATAAAGACATTCTTATTAATTATATACTCTGAAAGAAATGCTCACCACCTCTTTTCTACCTTTAAGTCTGTCTTAAGTCCTCCTGCTGCCCTAAGATCTTTGTCATTCTCTCCTGATGATTTTGCTTCTTTCTTCTCTTTCAAAATCATCAAAAGACCCCAACGACATCTTCTGAGTCTCCTCTGTGTCGTTCTCCTCTTTCATCCTTCACTACTCTAAATGACTCTGACATTTTAGACCCCTGTGCTCTGGACCCCATTCCTTCACACCTTTCTGCAGTCCATTTCTCCTTCTTTGATCCCCTATTATCTCTTCTCTTTTCAATGCCTCACTGACCCCCAGTATCTTCTCTACTAATTTCAAGATGTCTTGTTGAACCCTTATGCTCAAAAACCCTCTCTCATCCCATCTGCCCTTGAGAATTACCATCCTGTGTCCATTCTGACATTTCTGCCCCAAACCCTAGACCTCATAGTTCATAAACACCTCTCTTCATTTCTCTCTGACTATCATCAACTAGATCTACTTCAGTGTGGATTCTCCAAGGGTCCCTCTACTGAGACTCCACAGCTTTCAGTCACAAATGCTCTTAGATCTGCTCGAGCTCCTTCTCCCTCCTCTGTCCTCATCCTCCTTGCCCTTTCATCAGCCTCTCTTATGGTTCACCACCCCCTGCTTATCTGTTCTCCTAAATAAATTGAAATAAGCGGCTCTGTTTTGAACAGGTTCAAGTCCTCACTCTCGGACCGGTCCTTTTGTGTTTGCTGGTCTAACTCCTTGTCTTCTTGACAGAACATTTCTACAGATGTGCTTCAAGGACTGGTGTTGGGTTCACTTTTCTTTTCCTTGTACATTTGTTCCTTTGTCAATGTTATTTCATCTCACCATCTTCTCCTACCACCTCAATGGTGGTGACTCACAGATCTCCTCTCATTTCTCTCTTACAGTCCACTGCTTTCAGCCGAGATCTTCAGTTGCCTCCCTGCCATCTCAATCTGAATGAATGATCAGCACCTTAAAGTGAGGATCTGATCAAAGACTTTGTAATCAGAACAAGTAAGAGAACACTTTTCAAATATACTGTGAATAAAGTGGAAGGATACAAATAAAACATTATTTTCCATCTTACTGTAAAATTTTTTTTCATTCTGAAAAATAATATTTTATTTTACAGTTTATTATTGTTTATATTTTGAAATAGATATTTATGGGGCCACCAAAATCTTTTAAGTTCTTGATTCCAACAACATCCCTGTATTATTTTTTAATCCTTTCTTATGTGTAAGTTTACTTTGTTGTGTAATAAAAATTAGGAAAGTAACCTGCTTAATAAAGCCCTGAAGACACAGCCTACAATGAATCTCAGCAGAACAACAAAGTATTTCCATAATATTCTCATTATGGTCAACTAATGTGGAACTGAACTGACAATACAGCCCTGTGAGCGGTGGATCGGTACGCTCAGTTCAGATCGGGCCGTGCTGTAAAGTGGAGTTTATTTTATTTTCTTCATTAAGCACATGTGCAGTGCGTCACATCAGCTCAGATATGATATCACACACTCCACTCTTCATCATTTTAAACACTTCAGTCAGGTCTCCTCTTCATCTCCCTCTTCTTAAACTCTAAAAGCTCAGCTCTTTAAATCTTTCCTCATAACTCATCCCCTGTAGCCCTGAATCAGCAGAGTTGCTCTTCTCTGGACCTTTTCTAGAGCTGCTATGTCCTTTTTGTATCCTGGAGAACAAAACTGCACTCCTGCCCTATTAAAATGGCGGTCCACTGGCCACTTGCAGTCCAGAAGCAACAACCTCTGATTGCCCAGCCAGTGGTCCAACCAGTAACACAGAGACAAACTGAGAGAGACACATTTTGTAAGGCTTCAGAAATTCCTTCATAAAGTCCTACAATAGTACAGGACATGAATACAACAGTCTGTGTAGTTCAGCAACATTCAACCCACAATGCAGTGCGTTTTTGTGTAACTCGAGGTGGGGTTAGTAGTCTATGATACTGTGACCACCTGTTAAACTTAAGGTTGATATTCTTTGATTTTGGAAATTCCTTATTTGTAATTTTAAACTATCAGGCACAATATTACGTAGTACAGGTCACCAGTGCAAGTGGCACAATGGTAGCTCCGCTGACGCACATTAAGGAGATCATGGATTCGTGTCCCGGGACATCCTTATGTAGAGTTTGTAAAGCAGTGAGAGTTGTAAGTTAAGCACTCTGTAAATGTAAATTATTATTATTATTATTATACTTGACGATTTGTCAGTTTCAAATTTTAAAACGTTATGTGTTTTCATGAAATAAACAAACATGCAGCGCTAGGACTCACGGCCTCTGTGTACCTTCACAGTCCTTCAGACTTGATCGGAAAAACAATGTATGTGTAGCGCCACCTTTATGTTATTAAACCGGTCACCACCTCTGTGACTCTCTTTGAACAGGACACCACGGAGTGACAAAGGACAAACAAAGGCAGAAATCAAAGTGCCGTACGTGTGGAATGGCCGTCTGCTCAAGTTCAGCGATTTGAGAAGGAAACGATAAAAGGAATACAAGGAGAGGAATAAATAGGAGCCGGCGGTGTGACTGGGTGCTACCAACTGAAATGTGGGACTCAGCCATGTGAAGCGAACCACGTTTCTCTACGCGGAAATGACTACTGCAGCACACGTGCATCACCATTGTTTTTTTTAACATCCCATAATATGCGCTCTCGTGCATGCTGGGAGGTGCACCTTGAAATGTGAGCCGTGTCTCCTTATTATTGATATCTCTCTAACAAGCAGATCTCCACCTCTCCAGGGTCTCCTCAACCTGCTCGCTACTATCACTACAGATCACAATGTCATCAGCAAACATCACAGTCCACGGGGACTCCTGTCTAATGTCGTCTGTCTGTCAGCCTGTCCATCACCACTGCAAATAAGAATGGAATAAGAAGTGCAAAATAAGAATTGTGTTCATATTAAATTGTTTGCGCATATATGGTTATATATAAGCTATTATATTATATTTTTGAGAATTTTAATTGTTTCTGTAGTTCTTATAAGGCACCGTTAACTCAGAATATTTTATTTATTAATAACGTTATTTTTTGTTACTATTTGTAATTTCATTAACTCTGTGAAACGCTTCTCAATAGTGTCTGTGGTTACAATGGTGCCATCTAGTGACCAACTTTAGTGTTGTCATTTTCTGAGTCATATTTTTGCATGATTTTGCAACGTTATCTATTTTCCTTTATGTGTAATTTGGGATCTGAGACTCGTTCTACTTTAACTTTTAATTGTATACCACACACACACACACACACACGTATATGTACGTCTATATCTGCATATTAGAGTTTGGATCTGAAATCTACTTTCCAAGTGTTTTAATCGACACCCTGCTGCGAATGCCAACTATTCCTGCACAACCAGAAGTTCTTCAGATGTTTCTCTCCAATGTGTTTCTTTAATATCGGAAGGTGAATTTTGAACGCCATCACCTCTTGTTTTTATGGTTGGGACAAAAGGTGACGCATTCACCACCAAGGCTCGTTTTTGTGCCAACCACTTGTTAAGGGACGTATTTTCTGACCTCCTTGTATCTTCGATATCATTAATAAGCCCAGCGTTGCTTCACTTTGGTTTGACGATATCTTCGCTGTTTAAATCATCACAGTTACTGCCTGTGCTGTTCCTTTCGCTTCTCTCCCGTGCGCTTAATGTTTTGTATTCACAGAAATAAAAGACATACATTGTGCAAATAAATATAACTAGCCGACACCCGCCGTAGGACACAGCGGTGTAAGAATAGGAACGGAAAACGGTGAGAAAGGAATTCAGAAATCAAGAAGAAATGAATACTTCTTGAAAGACGCAGTTGTGAATATTGTAGGTGTTTTGGTGGAGACGACAGATAATGAGTCGAAAGATCTGACCCTAGAAAAAGCCACGAACAACTGACCGGGGCTGAAGAGTGGTTGTTAGAATTATTGTGACGAGTAAACAGCATGTGGACATGAGGAAGGCCGCGCTTCTGAAATTCGATTACGTAATCAATAACAACCTGAAAAAGATGTAGTTGTAGAATGTCTGTAAGTAATTCCTTCATCTTAATCCAAAAGACTCGTACTACAATATCAGGTCTGTGCTCCGGTCTTTGGCTATCCGACAGTCCATGTAGAATTACATGTGAAAGTGATAAATAAATCAGGCTTTCCGAATTTACGTACTATGGGCATGACATCCTGGTAGTTTTGTTTCATGTATCTTGGACTTCCTGATAATGTGGACGGTAATCTGATCATTATTCCTACACGTATGTTGTTATTTTCAGCCTTTTCTTGCGGTGTGTCTGATAGTCCTTTGTGTTGTTCCACGTGCAGATCTTGTTGATGTGATCTGAGATCGTTGAGACGCGCGCCCTCTGGTTTAACATACGCATCTACGACGGACTGTTGGAATAGTTTACCGCTGGAGTGTAAAATACTAAATGTATTCCTCATTGCTAATCTGTACGCGTACAAATGACGTTGAGTAAGCTTGAATCGCTTGGGGAACATGTTGTAAATCTTTATGCCAGCCAATGTCTCCGTAAGGGAATAAAAGTGTGTAAACCATAGGATCGCAATTCATATTCAGCGTGGAAATCTGTTTACAGGAGTTGCCTATGTGATAGATGCAAATGTCCCTTTAGACAGGCGGTTCTCCATCTTCTCTGATGAAAATCACTGCAACATCGGTGTGACATGTCGGGACATTGTATCGTCGTAAATCCTGCTCAGGGTATTCCTTGAAAACCATTCGTACAGATGCTGTTGGTTTGGACTGAGCGATTTCATGCGTGTGTTTGTGTGATTTAGCGAAGGGGTTGATGGTCCTGAGCATGGAATCTAGCTGGACTCTGGAGAAGTACATTTGCGCTGCATGTAGAGTTTGATTTATTTTGTAAGCGTACTTCAGTAGCTTGTCGAGAAATGCCATGCTGGCTGGAAGCAGGACAAACCAGAAGAGAAATATATATAAGAGATGGGATAGTCCTTCAATTTCACATATACATGCGAATAATTTAATACAATTATTGACTTTAAAATACTGTTTTTTGGTTTACAAAGCCTTAAATAATCTCGCCCCATCTTATATATCGGAATGTCTGACACCTTATAGTCCAAATTGTAACCTCAGATCCTCAAATGAGTGTCTGCTTAGAATTCCAAGAGCAAAACTTAAAAGAAGTGGCGAGGCGGCCTTCTGCTGTTATGCACCTCAAATCTGGAAAAGCCGCCAGTAGGAATTCGCCAGGCTGATACAGTGGAGCACTTTAACAAACTGCTGAAAACACATTACTGTAACATGACTTTCTGATAAGTTCACCTTCATTTAATCCTGATACTCTGTGTATTCAGGTCATTATCATAACTATTCATGGTGGCTCTACAATCCGTACTAACCCCTACTTTCTCTTCTGTTTCTTTTCCTGGTATTCTGTGGTGTTGACCTGCACCTCCACCACCTGATCAAAGCACCGTGATGTTCCTCCATTGATGGATTAAAAGCCAGAAGTCTACATGACCGTCATCATCACGTCCTTCCATGAGAACCCTAAATACAAAGAGGACTGATCATTTATGTGAGGTAGAATGTCCAGAGGGGGCTGGGTGGTCTCGTGGCCTTGAACCCCTGCAGATTTTATTTTCTCTCCAGCCGTCTGGAGTTTTTTTTTTTTTTTTTTTTTTTTTTCCTCCCTGGCCATCGGACCTTAGTCTTATTCTATGTTAATTAGTGTTCTATTATTCTAATTCTTACTTTGTCTTTTAGTTCTCTTTTCTTCATTATGTAAAGCACTTTGAGCTACATTATTTATATGAAAATGTGCTATAGAAATAAATGTTGTTGTTGTTACATAGTAAGTTGCGGATGTTTTATTGATTTATTTATGTTGTAGGGAGCAGATTTTTTTCCTTTTAAATGCAATGAGTAACAAGTAAAAAGTCTCAAATAAATAAAATACCTAAGTAAATATACAGATAACCGACCTGAAAATTCTACTCAAGCACAGTAACGAAGTTGTTTTATTTCTATTCTTCCCACCTCTGATCCATCGCATCATCGTTAACAAATGCTTTACCTTCATTCTGAGCACATTCTCTCTTCAAGTTTCTTCTTTTTACGTTTTTCATGCCATCTTAGGTATCAATGTGACTTTCGCTCCTGTTATTTTCCTCCTGACTCTCAGTCAGCCTTCCCATCATTCCTGGCGGTAGACGTCACTCATTGTGCGACACGACTGTCTGGTGATAATCACTGATTTTGAATTAATTACCCCACAAACACAAGCCAAAGCTTTCCTGCCACTGCAGCTGAGTTTTGTTTATATCAAATGTTTAATTTGTAATCAGATACTGTAAGTGCTTCATGAAACACATGACGGGGCTTAGCTGGCTACACACAGACAGGTGATGTTCATACTCCACAAATATACTGAGGCTGAACTTGCAGCTTGGGGGCCCTTAGTGGCTTCGATGGCCCTCTGCTTCTGTGGAGACTTCATAGAGCAAGAAATGGCGCTGGATATTGTACACAATTATTATGATTTTCATCATTTGTAATGGCTCTAAATTATGTGTTTGCATGAGGACAACTGATTAAAAATTCAATTGCAATTAATCTGTCAGGTCAAATTTGTAATTGAAAGTCACTTTGTATTAATTACAATTTGTCATATTTCCTTCAAGCAAATTAATATTTTTCTTTAAAGCAGAAATAACTCAGGGATTACTTTCTAATACAAAACAGTTTTAATAATCAGTTGCCTCTTTATATTAAATTATTTTGGTTTCTTTATTGAACAGTTTTGTGTAACAGAAACAAATGAACAAACAGTACAACACTAATTAGTGAATGGCTCTAAGTAGGATTAATTAATTAATACTTTTGAGCCACACAAAAATGCAAATTAGTTGGAACTTTGATTGGTTATGTTAATAATTCTGTCTTTAAAATGATATGAAGATGAAAAATAAAACATTATTGCATTTCTGCCTATTTATTTAGCCAGTTGCTTAAGCAGACTTCAGTTTATTTCCACCAGTTGTTTAAGTGATGATATCCCAGATACAAAAACAAAAGTTCACAAGCGACCAGTGCTGGGAAACATCACTTAAATTAAATTCATCACATTGCTCATTACTTACAAAATCCTAATCTCCTCCAGTTCAGCGCGTTTCTTTTCTTCACTTGTCTTGATGGGAGAAAAAACAAAGACTCGTAGTAAAGCTGTACGCACACTGCATGTGTTACTGCCATGATGTGATTTAACTGATCGGTTACTTCACTGCATTTCTCAGTTTGCTATCTGCGCTCTGCTTGGAGCTCGTGATGGACAACACGTTACCTCTGGAAGGACAGGATCTCACATCCCAGTCCAAACAGTGAGATGGAATCCTCGTCTGTCAGCAGCCTCGGCCGAGCACTTCAAGCTTAGTGCACTGAGCCCGTTGTCTGAAAGGCCGTAGCGGCGCCCACAGATGGGTGGTCTGCAGTGTGTGAGTTGGGGTTTGGCTGAATGTGGAGATAACAGCTCAGATGTTCTCTTCTACATCAATGTCCAGTGCACTAGAGATGAGGTTAGGCTCCTCTCCACACACTGCCTTGGCAATTTTGCTCTCGGGTTAGTCGGTTTAGCTTTCGGCTTAAAAGACCACGTAAAAGAGGGGTTTCATGGACCTCTGGAAAATTCACAGGGTTTGGCCAACAGAAAGCCGAGTGCAGGAGTCACCATCAGATGACTGGAGATGACAACAATAACTACCAAAATACCCGCGCTTCACAGCGGTGAAGTACTGCTTTAAAATTTTAAATAATAAACTGAGGGAAAATGTACCAATAATTATTTGTTAAGGATCTCTTTGTATACCACGTTGTCAGTTTGCCCCTCCGGTTGTAATATGACCAAGCTGTGTGCTGAGCTTACTCTTGAACATGCAACGTATAGTTGGCCATGTGAAAAGCAATCTTGCCTCAAATCAATGCCAACCTTTTGTAGGGTCTGTCCCTGAGACTTATTAATTGTCATTGCGAAGCAGAGCCTTACTGGAAATTGGAGGTGCTTGAATTGAAATGGGAGATCAGAGGGTATAACGGGGATGCGAGAAATAAAAACTCTCTCCCCTGAGCCACCGCCAGTAAAAATAGTTGCCTCAATTAGGTTCTTTTGCAGGCATATGACCTGAAGTCTCGTGCCATTACAAAGTTTCGGTGGCTGTAAGTTTCTCAGTAACATTATTGGTGCCCCAACCTTCAAAATTAGATTATGCTCAGGAGTGCTTGGAGGATTCAGAGTGTGGACCGAGCTGCAGGCTATGGACGTATATATGTACGTAAGTAGGACTCAGTTAGCGTTGGGAACCCGCGTACCAAATTTCTTGAAGATGGGCCCATTAAGTAACAAAGACCATTGGAAAGTTCAATATGGCGGCCGACAGTGGTGTCATACCGCCGAAATAAGTACATACATCGGTTTTGGTTAGCACAGGGAAGCTGCCTACCAAATTTCGTGAAGATGGGGCCATAAATAAGAAAGTTTAAAATGGCGGACGTTGTCGACCGTTATGTGTAGAATTTCGAAATGAAACCTGCTTAACTTTAGTATGTAAGCTGTAAGGAATGAGCCTGCCAAATTTCAGCCTTCTACCTACGCGGGAAGTTGGAGAATTAGTGATGAGTGAGTCAGTGAGGGCTTTGCCTTTTATTAGTATAGATGTATATGTGTATGTATACTGTATTTGTGTGTGTGTGTGTGTGTATATATATATATATAGATATAGATATATATGTGTGTGTGTGTATATATATAGCTGTACCCGGCCACGCGTTGCTGTGGCTCAGTCTGGTTAAATGGAAAAGAAAGAGAAGAGAAAGCGCACGTTTCTAATATGTTTAACTAGCAAAATACCTGCGCTTCGCAGCGGAGAAGTAGTGTGTTAAAGAGGTTATGTAACCATATATATACATAAACATATATACATATATATATACATATTTACATATACACATAGCTACATATACATATATATACATATACACATCCACATATACATATACAAATTTACATATCTACATATATATATATATATATATATACATATAAACATAGACATACATATATACATACATACACATATTATTATATATATATATATATATATATATATATATATATATATATATATATATAGACTGTATATATACATATCTACTTATTGGCTCCTGTATTCAGGATATAGTGGGTTGGATAATGGATGGATGGACATTTGTATGCATAGCCCCATTTGCCCGTTTTCATTTTATTTCTTTCTTCAGTAATATTTTAGCAAACCTGGAGCTTGTCAGTTCAAATCCTGGTACTGACACCACTGTGTGACCCTGAGGAAGTCACTTCACCTGCCTGTGCTGCAAAAAACAAAAGTAATGTAACAAATTGTACCTGAGATGTTGCAAGTTGCTGGAATAAAGTCATAAGTCAAATAGATAAATGTGTATTATACACATAGGAAGTATTAATTTATTTTCAGTTAAGTCATCTGCAGCAAACCTTTATAAATGAGGGTTTCTCCTTTTTAGATAGTGCAAACTGTTTCTTCTTCATTGAGGTTTTCTCTTGGAGAGCTTTTTTCATTTCATTGAAAATTAAACCAGCAGCTGCCAAAATATGTAGCTTTCTTATTAATTTTTCAACATTGTGTAAAATAACTTTATAAAGTAACATAAAAGGTTTAAATACTGGTTATCCTTTTACACTAAAATATTACTAAAGAGATACAAAAAAAGTAAAATGCATATGTTGTTTTTCTTTAAGGAGAATAAATATTACTGAAGAAAGAAAAAAAATACTAAAAATACTGTGTAAGCATACATATTAACACATGCAATTAAACGTGTGCATTTACGGGGTGATTTCTCAGGCTTAAAAGCTCGCCTTTTATTAAAAAGGTAAATGCAAAGTCTTTTCATTCTGAAGGGCACAAACGACATTAGATTTCAGACGTTAAACGCGCAAAAATGTCGGTACACCACATAAATAAGAGCAACATATTATCAGTTGTATTGTATGCTTACAATACATATAGAGATGTGTTAATCGTTAACTAATATTATGGGATGGTGTTTTTCGACTCGCGCCTTGATTTAAACGATTACATTTCTTGGTGGGTTTGTGTAGCTTATTGTCAATATCTTTACACGTCTTTTTAAGACTTAATTTAAAAAGGTTTTCTTTTCTTCTTAATTAAAATTTAAAAGCAATACTTCACTGCTGCGAAGCCCGTCTAGCGCTGACGTCCGAGGTTCGATTACCGTAAGCGAGTGCACTGAGTGTGTAAGCTTGATGAGCCAAGAATAAGGGGGAAAGACGTGTCGCGTACTCTTTGCATTATTTGACAGTAAACTATTTTCAACCATTCTATGATCTGCTTCTCACAACTGAAGGCACCGTGGCTGATGTTACCTCACTTGCTGGCCAACCATAAGCGTTACCTGGTAGGTAACCAGCCACTCACTTCACTCCAAGACGGGAATCGAACCTCGGACGTCTGCACTAGAGGCGAAGCCCCTAAAATTGCGCCACGGCGTGTGGTTCATTTATTTGACAGCATGTAGATCGGGGTAATTACATTCACGCCATTCGTAGTCTGATTCACAATCTGACTGTATGGGTGGTTACCTACCAGGTAACGCTTATGGTTGGCCAGCAAGTCAGCTCGAAGTGATCACTCGAGTGAACGCAGCTTCACAAAAAAAAAAATCCGTAACAAACTGTTATTAGTATAGTTTCCCTCAATTTAAAAAGGTTTTCTTTTCTTCTTAATAAAAATTTAAAAGCGGTACTTTGACCGACTGACACATACAGACATATTCATGAGAGCAAGTACTTCGGAAAGAAAGCACCGTGTAAACGTAAAGTTTAAATTAAGTTCATAGACCTACAAAAGGTTGCCATTGATTTGAGGCAAGATTGCTTTTGTACTGTACAACTATACGTTGCATTCTCAAGAGTGTGCTTGCACGGCTTCGGATATAGATATATATATGTATGTCTATATATATATATATATATATATATGTAAGCTTATAAGTATTGTCTTACTTCTCTTTAAGAAAGGAAGATGTAATGATACTTGATTTAAACGACAGATCATAGAATGGTTGAAAATAGTTTACTGTCAAATAATGCAAAGAGTACGCGACACGTGTTTCCCCCTTATTCTTGGCTCATCAGGTACACACTCACTGCACCCGCTTACGGTAATCGAACCTCGGACGTCAGCGCTAGAGGGGCTTCGCAGCGGTGAAGTATTGCTTTTAAATTTTAATTAAGGAGAAAAGAAAACCTTTTTTAATTAAGTCTTAAAAAGAGGTGTAAAGATATTGACAATAAGCTACGCAAACCCACCAAGAAATGCAATCGTTTAAATCAAGGCGCAAGTTGAAAAACACCATCCCATAATATTAGTTAACGATTAACACATTTCTATATGTATTGTAAGCATACAATACAATTGATAATATGTTGCGCTTATTTATCTGGTGTACCGACATTTTTGCGCGTTTAACGTCTGAAATCTAATGTGGTTTGTGCCCTTCACAATGAAAACAGCTTGCATTTACCTTTTTAATAAAAGGCGAGCTTTTAAGCCTGAGAAATCATCCCGTAAATGCACACGTTTAATTGCACGTGTTAATATGTATGCTTACACAGTATTAAAAGACACTCAAAAATTAACGTCATTTACCTTCGTTGCCGCGTTTGACTCGTGCTGTAAATCTCTTCCTTGTTTTTAGTTCACGTGATTACGTAGGAGGCGTGATGATGCGATACGTGACTCCGCCTCCTCCATTACAGTATATGGACAAAAAATAGGTTCCAGTTATGACCATTATGCGTAGAATTTCGAAATGAAACCTGACTAACTTTTGTAAGCAAGCTGTAAGGAATGAGCCTGCCAAACTTCAGCCTTCCACCTACACGGGAAGTTGGAGAATTAGTGATGAGTGAATGAGTCAGTCAGTCAGTCAGTCAGTGAGGGCTTTGCCTTTTATTAATTAGTATAGATTTCACAATGCTTGTGGGTATACAATATTTTTTGTTGTTCCATTGTCTGTGCAGAATGTTAGACTGAATAATATTGTTAAGTTCGTAGACGTCTTTGTTGTGGCCGCAAGAATAGCTTGTTCACTCAGCCAATCTTGATTCTTATAATTGAATTGAATATTGGGAAATACTTTTTCAACCAATTCTTCTTTTGACAACACAAAATTTCAGAAGTTATGACGCAATGAAATTCGTCCTGAGGTCAGATCAGCCGGCACCTTTCCATTCCCAATTTCCAGATTTCTCCAACCCCGTTATTGACAGTTTGCACTATTTGATCGTAAATGCCTTTTAGCTGAAGCGTTAGCTTAGGAATATTTGATTGCACATAAAACAAAACATCACCCGTGTTGTAATTTTGTTCACAACTCAATTCTACATTGAACAAAGTAGAAGCAGATCGATTCGGTGATGGCATTCCCAATTGATTGAGAACTTTGTTCGCGATTTCTAAGCACAAATCTTCAATCATTATCACCGCTTAGTTGTAGATTTCTGCTGTGAAATCCATGTTTATATTTGAATTTTACTTGCGTATTCGACGGAAAATATCTTCAGCCATGTGCGATTTATATTTCTCCCATAACTGTGTTGGAGATGAAGGAGAGCAGGCGGTCAATATGTTTGCAAACTATGTACGAATTTGATTTGGATGTGACGTGTTGCACGCGACATTAATGTATACATCCCAGTGTCG